>NC_142932.1:107984842-108193075 GCF_046866305.1 Octopus bimaculoides | reverse complement strand
ACTACCCACTACAAATTCCTCTGCAAATTAATTGAAGTATTCATTAATAAAAAATGTTGCTGAAACAGCTGTTGTGAATTTTTAACCTCCACTTGTGGTCTTTATATATATACAGACACACACATATATATATATGTATATATATATATATATATATATATATATATATTATATATACACACACACATATATGTATACACACACACATTCACATACACATATATATACATACACACATATATACACATACATGCATGTACATATGTATTAAGTATTATGGTAGTAACTTGTCCAATATTGTTTACCTTGGGGGTGGTTTGATTAATTTTCTTTTAAACCACTGCACTTAACTAAGCAAGACTTTCCTTCTACCACAAGATCTACAATTGCAATACAGTAATCCCTCAACTATCGCAGGTGTTATGTTCCAAACCCCACCATGATGGGTGAAAATCCAAGGAGAAACAGTACTGTACTGTATAATTTTTAATATTATTTTTATAATTTGTATATATTTTTTTTATTAATGCAAAACAACACCAAGGAGGAATTCACATAAGCTTAATTAATAAGCCGTGATATGGTGAGGGATCACCGTACTGTAAAATTTTCCTTCTCAGACTTAGCTAAACTGAATAGAAATAATAATTATAGTATTATTAACATAAACGACAATAATAATAGTGGTAATTGCGGTAGTTATTGTAATAGTAATAATATTAATAGTGACATAATTTACAATTACAACTATGAAATAACTATACTACAATCAGCCAGTGCTTTCTTAACACTAAATGTCTTTAAAACTATGTATACCAATGTACAGCAAAAACCAACAATATATACAAAGTGTACATAGGCCTCACCACTAACCTCTTAAGGACCTACTGCCAGCATAAACATTCCTTCCATAACCTGGCAAGAGGAATACTACTACTACACTATCCAGTTACAATAGCAACTTAAAGAATATAATGCACAACACAACTTGCAATGGAAAATATTGGGAACACTTCATACACAAGCAACAGAAATTTTGTAATGTAGGCATGGAAGTAGAGATCTAGATTCTGTGTGCTAAAATAGCAATCCCAACCTGGATATCTGAGATGACAACATGCAGACTTCCCTCCACACTCCTAAATTGAACTGTTACTAGATTACATCACATCACTAATAACTATTTTTACTTTTTCTCCTAGTTTTTTCTCTAGAGAAAAGCATTACACGTTTGGACAGTGCTTTTTACATGCCACCGGCACGAAGAGCCAGTCAGGCAACACTGGCAATGACCCACACATGAATGGTGCTTATTGCATGCCACCAACACGAGAGCCAGTCAAGTGGCACTAGCATTGGCCACAACTACAATTTCCATTTTTGATTGTGATTTAATTTTAGTTGACTCAATAGGTCTCCTCAAGCACAGCGTGTCACCTGACGATTCTAAGGTACTTTTTAAATGGGCTGGTTATGTGACATTGGTATAGGCTATGATCTCATTTTACTTGCCAGGTCTTCTCATCATATCTCCAGAGGTATTGGTCTTTTGTCATTGCCTCTGTGAGGCCCAACGTTTGAAGGTCATAAATATATATATATATATATATATATATATATATATAGGTAAGAAGACAAAGGACTTAGATGCCTGGTGCCTTGCTGTACCCAAGAAATCTCGTGCCCCGCAGCAGAAGTGTTAACACTGGTCCCTCAGACGGTGTAAAGTACTTGTGGTAGTGTCATGTAAAAGCACCCACCACATTCTGTAAAGTGGTTGGTATTAGGAAGGGCATCCAGCTGTAGAAACCATGCCAAATCAGACTGGAGTTTAGTGCAGCTCCCCAGCTTTGGTCAAACTGTCCAACCCATGCCAGCAAGAACAACAGACATTAAATGTTGATGATGATGATAATGATATATATATATATATATATATATATATATATATATATATATATATATTATGTATACCTATATATGTATTATGTATACCTATATATGTATACATACATACACACACACATTGGTGGATAAATATTCTTTATTTGTAGGGTAATTTTAGCAATTATCAAACATGTTACACGGAATATTGTTGCTTGTCTCCATCTTGGATGAAAACATATATATATATATATATATATGTCATCATCATTTAATATACTTAATACATGCTAGGGTAGGTTAGACACATGCACACACACTGTGTGTGCATGTGTATATGTATGTGTATGTATTCCTTGTATTGACATCATGTGAAGGTTGTAAACAAGCATCACCATAATACAAGCGCTGTTGCTTATTCTCATAAGAAAAAAAAAAACGTGTCTGGCCATGGGGAAATATTACTTTGCTTGGAAACAGGTGATGGCTGGTGACAGGAAAGGCAGCCAGTTATGGAAAGACCTATCTCAATGAATTCTATATCCTTACAAACAAGGAAATGTGAACTTAAAATGATGATGATAATGATGATGCACACACGCACACTAGTTTCAAATTTTGACACAAGGCCAACAGTTTTAGGGGAGATGGTAAGGAAATTACATCGACCCTAGTTTTCAAATGGTATTTATTTTATTGACTCAAAAAAGATGAAAGGCAAAGTCAATTCCAGTGGCATTTGAACTCAAGAGCGTACAGTTAGAAGAAATGCTGCAAAGTATTTTGTCTGGCACAGTAATGATTTTGCCAGTCCTATTAACAGTTATTTCAGCATGTGGTGACTGTCTGATTGAGACATGCTTGTTCATTTCTCTTTATTTTTCCCTCTTCTCATTTATCCTTTTTGTAGAAGTGTGTAGGCTTGATGCATTAAAAACTTCATCCAATTTTCCTGAGCAAATTAATTTGCTTGTTTCTTTTCCTTACCTTCATATTTTATTTTTGTAATTAGAAATATATATATATATATATATATATATATATATATATATATATATATAGCAATAAGAAAATAGAGGGGAATAAGTGGTACTCATCAACTTGCAGACATTGTAAATTGACATAATACAACGTCTGCAAGTTGATGAATACCACATATTCCCCTCCATTTTCTTATTGCTATATAAATTAAGGGTAAAATTTCCTTTTACCTGCACCCATTTATTGCACTTGGTAAAAACACTAGTGTAATAGTAATTGGGTATCCTTCTGGCAGTATATTGGATAGATATCATCCCTTAGTGGGTTGGATTCACAACCCCTAACTTTCTTGAATTATATATATATATATATGTATATATATATATATATATATATATATATACACACACACACACACACACATATACATACATACACACACACACACCATAGTGAAACATGCTTTGAAATGGTGGTTTTGATTTGAGGCTAGGATCTGTTTCAATACAAATATGTTTGATTGTGTATCTATGTATGGACCCAACAGATGGACCAGTTATCTGAGTGGACAGTAGCTTGGTGGATAAAGCAATGAAGGATATGAAGACAAGGAAAGCCCCCCCCCCCCTCCCCCAGCCCATCAGGAATCACTGCTGAGATGCCTAGAATATCTGGCAGAGTGGGATATGGTCTAGTCACCTATATCAAGTTGTCCATGAGGGAGTCATACCTAACAATTGGTGTAGTAGCATTAAAGTCAACTGCTACAAAGGTAAAGGTGATGCCTCTTGTTTATCATAGTCCTCCAGGCCACAACAGAGGAATTTAAGACAGGTGGTTCTTGGGAGTTTCTCTACCTAGAGAAGAAATTTTAGGTGTGACAGCAAGGTCTTGAATTCAAAGAGCCTTAGAGTTAATTTAGTAAAGACCAAAGTCTTAGTAAGTAGGAAAATAGACAAATCACTGATCCCTTCAGTGAGTCAACTCTGCACAATATGTAGAAAAGGTGTTGGCGGAAACTCCACACAGTGTACTCAGTGCAAGCTATGGACACATAAGAGGTGCAGTGGTATCATAAGAACGTTGAAAAAGAAAATAGTCTTTGTATGTGGCAGATGTGCAGGTACATTAAACACAGGGAAGTGTACAGAAAATAGACTCTCTCAAATGTCTTGAGAGTTCCTGAGAAGTAGTAGACAATTTCTGTTACTTAGGTGACCAAGTTAACAGTGGAGGTGGAAATTCTGAAAGTGTAACTGCTAGAATAAAAATGGGCTGTGCAAAGTTCAGAGACCAACTCCCTCAGAGTGAAAGGCAGATTTTATGATGCCTGTGTACAGCCATGTTACATGGCAGTGAGACATGGGCTGTGACTGCACAGGACATGTCAGACAAAATGTGACCTTTTCAATGATTATATGCTCATCAAGTACCTCTTTTCCCTTAGCACTTTTTGCATGCTTACTGTTCCTCTCACAGGTCTTGTATCAGGTAACAAACAGACTGTGATGAAAGGATTTTGACAGACTTAGATATTACAAATAATGATTTATATAATTGATTTTTAATAAAACCGAAGTGAAAGTTAAACAAGGCATGTGCTTTTATTTGCAGCATGACCCTCCCAATTTACAATAACAATTTCAGTACATCATTTCCTATCAAGAATCCTACAAAGCAATTGCGAAAATGAAGTACGAAATATCTATACACACACACAACATAAGGTCTTGATGCACCATTATGTTCCATGCTATGGAGCTTGGTTTCTTTACGATGAGGGTGGCAACGCCCTCATCTTTTCACGTGTTGTTCATAATCTCTGTCAGGTGTCTCAGTGTGAATGAATGCAAGTTTTTTTCTTTTTTATTGTTTTTGCCTGTACGTAGTATATCATCCATACCTTAACAGAGTGGGTAATGATATCGTTCCGCATACTCTGCACTATATATATATATATATATATATATATATATATATACACATACATGGTTGTACAGTATATTACTGGTTATAGCATATGACTGGTCAGAATGTTACCGTCGTTTTCGCGCCGAGTATTATACTTGAGCAATATTGACTACTCTTCAAACATACAGGCCATAGACGTTATAACCAGTAACATACTACTGATTGACGATATACAAAAATATATAAAAATGTAATCACTCTATTACACATATTGAGAATGCCCCCCCCCCCCGCCACCGACTTATGGACAGCTAACTGATAACATAGATATATAACGTACGCACACATACACACTAGTACTACAGCATCTGGAGACGTAGCTTGTGATGACTATACAAATTGTACCATACAGATAAATTTATTTATAAGTATTATGATATAATTTAACGTAATCCTGATAGATAAACGGAATTTTTGCAATATCTCAACGAAATCGAAATATTAAAATCCGGTTAAGTTCCAGCAAAATATGCTTGGAATTATCAACACCCTTTCAGAAACTGCGTCAATACAAACACAAGCATTACGATATTGATAAGAAACGTAAGAAAACTCTGTGGATTAAATGCATAAAAGAAACTTATCTTGAATTGATAATTAGGTTAAAACATTTTAAAACGCGAACTGCTGAAAAACTATAAATAACAAAACTATATCAACGATAACGTCGAAGTCTCTCTGTGGTCGCTTTTGACCTATTAGAAATAGCAGCCAAATCATCCATAAATTACTCTAATATCAATCATGAATAAAGCAATGACATATCAGATAAAGTAGGTGACCCATCCCTAAAAAAAGATGGGATGGTCACGGTTAGAATTCCTCTAATCAAAGGGTTGCTCGTTAGTACTTGGCCGAGGGCTAAACACCAACTAACACTGCCTCTATTATGTTATACATTGTATGTGTGTGCTTAATTTATATTATACATATATATATACACACACACACATACAATATAATATGCTTATTTGATAGAAATTATATATTTACCATTTACTATTTTAGATTTTAAATCCATTGCAATCTGAATAGCGTATTAGAAAATCATTATAATGTAAACACTGTCTGCTTGTCTGCTACTGAATGCGTTCTATTTTTAAGGAATTTCTTTTAATTTCTCTCTCCAAAATAATGATAATAATATTTGCAATAAATAAGGTTTATTTTCTCACCTACCAATTTTATTTTTGCAGTTGAAAATATTGATAAGATATGAATAAATTATTCGCCCAAATTATAAACATAGATATGAAAAATGTGGGGTTGTTTATTTCCGAAAATTAATGCGGAAAAAAATAACCTATTTAAAGTAAAAGTGAATATAAGTAACAGTCAAAATTACATATGAATAAATAAGGAACTTAATGTGAAGAATTTACCTGTTCGTCAGACTGAAGTCTTGAGTGGAACAACGTTCGTGAAGCGTAGATAAAACAGTGTTTTTCGAAAATGTACTTTGCCACTAGTCCCAAGTAGGACATTACGTCTGCTACCTTTTCTGGAACTCTTTAGCATAAGAAGTTACAAATTCAATAGATTTCTTCTCTGGTCAGACTACAACAACAGCAATAACTGACGAAATATGTATTTTCCTATAAATGTCTGCAGTCAAATCATTTATGTTTAAAATCTATGTATAGTCTATTTTTTGTTGTTGTGTATTCTGATACCTCTTATCACATCTTAGACACACTCATACAAATGCACACTCCAAAGGGTAGTAGTGTAATTTCGCACGTAGAGCGCCATTTTGAATGTTTTTAATTTCCTTTACTAATGTTTTTCGTTTCGGCATTTTAGTGTTTCCGTGTCGTAACTTATATGTTCCCCAATAGAATTAATGTTGATCCCACAAGAATTTAAAAGCAACCTGCTGCTGAGAAGGCATACAATTTCAATTTTTAAAAAAAATTGTCCATTAATGTAATAGATTTTTATATTACATTCATAAATCTCTTCTTTTAAAAAATTAGTTTCAAATCGATTAGTAATAAATAACAATATGAATTGCTGCGCTGGTAAATCTTAACTGTATCAGAGGAACGGTCTTACGATTAAGGGGTGTGTTCTAGCATTAGAATTAGCATTAACGGTTTTCAGTTTAGAAAAAAAATAACGATTACTAATTTTCGCACAAGATCAGTAATTTTGAAGAGATGGGCTTGGTCGATACCATCGATCTCGGTACTCGACTGATACTTTATTTTATCGATTTCGCAAAACGAAGGGCAGAGTAGACCTCGGCGAGATTTGAAATTAATGTAAATTTTCAGATTAACGCCTGCACGACTTTCACTAGGGTGTTAGGGTTTTAGGGTTAGGGTTAGGGACGGAATTCCTTAACCGTAACCCTAAACCCTAACCCTGACCCTAACACCCTAGTGAAAATCGTGCGGGTGTTAATCTGAAAATTTACCGAACTTAGAATGTAAAGAGCCGTGACTAAATACCACAATGTAAAAAAATTACAAAAACAAAAAACAACTTCCAGGAGGTAATTTCTGACGTTTCATCCCTTCAGCATTTAATCATCATGCCCCTCACAAATGCTAGGCCAAAAATTTATACCCAAGATTTAAGGTTCTCATAAATAAGAACTTTTTATATGGAAGAAAGGCTCTACTCAGAACGTGGGGTTGAACGGAGTTGTCATTTGTAGGGTGTATTCCGTTGAGGGTGGGATTAGGGTGGTATTGACGGGCGCAATAGGGATGGGCCTGAACCGGTCTGGCGGGATGTTGCGTGTCTTGCTGGGGGGGGGGGCGATTCGGTGCGGTGGAGGTTCGCCTCGGAAAGGCGGCCAGGGCGGGGCAGTGCTCGGCGGCCCCGCTGGGAGCGGAGGGTCTGGTGCTTCTGCCTACGTGCCTCGGAGGGGGAGCTTCCAGGGTGGGGGTGGAAGGGATTCCGCCCGAGGTCGGCGTGGCCTGGGTAACGGCTGCTGTACTCCTGGGTAACGGGGATGAAGTGGCGGTCCTCTGGACAGCTGGGTCGGAAGCATTAGGTTGGAGGGGCCAAACTTTGAATTTGGTAATGCGGGGATCGGTGGAGGGCCTGTAGGGCATGGTGGAAACGGTGACGGTCGGGGGCACGGTGTTGGGAGTCGGAATCCCTCGATGCTTTGAGTGTGGCCTGAGTGGCCACATCGGAGTAGACTGCCCTTCACCAGCCGAGAGGAGCCAGGAGAGGGCCGGGGAGGAGCCGGTGGGATCGGAGAGGGACTTATTGACGGAGGAGGTGAGGGGGAGGGTTATGGGGAATAAAAAGCAAGGAGGGAGAGGAGGGCGGGTTATACAGATTTGAACCCCCGACCCGCCCACACCCTCTCAGTCCCGCCCTCTCCCTGCAGGCGCCGGGCCTACCTTTCCCCTCCGACACGGGAGCAAGAGGGGGTGGCGCTAGCACACAGGAGTCCCTAAACAAAAAAGAAAAAATGTACAGTATGACGATGCTAACGAGGATTTATGCAGTGAGGTAATAACTTGGGAAAATCCTAAAAAGTAGAAATAAGAGGATTCGATAACATTAAGGGTTGGCACCGTTGCATGTTGCTTTCAGAAGAACAAAAAAAAAAAGTCACAAAATACAAAGGTGGATATCGGATGTGGGAAGGGGAGATGGATAGGCCATCCTTTGTAACTTATGACGACATGTTGGAAAATTATGGGATAGGTATTTTGGAGAGAACAGGTTTCAAAAGGAATTAAAAGGAGAAATGAAGTTTCTCGGAGGTGGGGCCGAGTGGCTTCACTGAATATGATACCCATATCAAAACTCTCTCAACTAACCCACCACACAACACCCTTGCTGTTTTCACCATTCAAACCCATATTTAAACCCTCGGCTCAGTCTACACCACTCTCAGGGAACCGCCATGTAGTAGCTTGAAATTCTACAAATAGCAGTCAAAGTATCTATAAAACGACGGATGGTCACAGTTGGAACGCCTTTGATTATAGATCAGGAATGAAAATGATAAACCAACGAAAAAGATGAGCTCCTACACGGTCAAGAGAACTGCCAGAAATAGCAACCAAATCTCTCAAATCACACTTCACCGTCCAAAAAGAACACAATGGATGTGATTCTGAATAAAAGATGCAATGATCATGGTTGGAACATCTTTGATCATTGACATGTTCAATCCGGGCAACAACAATAATCCCTTCTATTTGTGTATACGAACATGCAATACATTGAACGTTCCCTTCTCTGATCATACCTACCTATTTATCCTATTAAAGAAGAAAGCAGTAGCTAAGAAATGAACGTCGATGTGTTGCGAGATGAAATAATAAATAAATGCACCCTTTTAAAGCTTAGCCAGGCTCATGGGCCCAGTTTCCCGGTTTCAATGGCGTATGTGTTCCTCAGCTGGACGAGACGCCAGTCCATCGCAGCGTTACTCATTTTTGCCAGTTGAGTGAACTGGAGCAACGTGAAATGAAGGGTTTTGCTCAAGAACACAACGCGTCGCCCGGTCCAGGAATCGAAACCACAATCTTACGATCATGGTGCCGACGCCCTAACCACTGAGCCACGCACCTCCACCGTTGCGAGATGAAGTGGAAACAAATGTTCAAGCTGAATCATCATAAAAGAAATGTGAATGGTTGATACCTCTCATTTGCAATATCTTCTGGGGGACAAACATCCTCCACTACAAAACTCAACATGTAATTAACGGAAAGCTCGAAGGGAGCTTGATACAAGGTCCCAAATTTGAATCAAAAGAATTATTATATCGACGCTAGTACTTGACTGATTTTTAAAATTTTCTTATTCGCGAAAGATGAAAGATTAAGTTGTCTTCGGCAAGAAGGAGCTCAATATGGCCTGAACAATAGAATAAGCATGTCAAGATATCAGTCTTCGGAGATACAATAGTGATAATATTAGATAACATTCAGGACGACAGTTTGGAAATATTTGAAAAGCGTTGGACAAAATAGTTACGGCCCTTTACCTATTGCGTTCTAAATTCAAATACACACGTGGTTAAGTTTGCCTACCTGCCTTCCGGGGTTAATAAAATAAAGTGCTAGTCAAGTAGAGCAAATGTAATCGAGCGTACACTCTTCTCTCAAAAGGTGTACACTTGTGTTAGTACTAAAGAGGAGTGCACCCTAGAGCAAAAGACGAACCAAATATACGACCTGGTTATAATTATTTCATTTAACTTGTTCCCCATTTCTAATAATCTGAAATCAATTGACCTAACACCTTTAAATGACTACCATATAGATTAGGGAGAGTCAAGTAGAAAATATTGACATTTGATAGTAAGCCCGACAGATTGATAAAAGAAAAATTAACAGGTGATAATGCCCTCATTACCACAGTCCAACCTGCGTGGTGAAATTTAAATTTAGGACTGTATAGCCGAAAAGAAATTACGAGGGAAAAAAAAGAAAACAAACTATCAACGCCCACCTAAATGATAAGCTGAAATTCATGCTATTACACAGCTAAAATAAAAACAACACCAAAATAACTCCAACCTTAAATGATATAAATATCGCTCTATATAAAAGGCCAAGTCACATGACCTGCGTTTTTTTGTTGGTTCTGTCACTCTTTGGGAGTGTCATTTGAAGGACATAAATCATTGTCAGAAAAAAAAAATAAACAAACAAAAGAAAAACGCAGAACTCCTTTTGAATGAGCACCACATTTTACATTAAACTCAGCTTTCTCATCCTTCCTCCTTCAAAAAAACTTAATCTCTCTCTCTCTTACTTTCTCATTCACTGCAATCCTACCTTCGTTCACGGCTTTTGTAGAGTCTGTCACTCTTCTAACCTAAGTCGGATAAGGTACGCATCTACAGGATAATCTGAATTTATGCGTCCGATTTATTAATTTCCCATTGAATTAAGTTATTAGAATTTACTCTCGATCCCAATCACTTGACCTATAGTCTATTTTAACAAAGGAATATATCCATTCGTTATTTTAAAAATCATTTAAATTGAACACAAATTTTGGTGAGAGAAAGCGAAAAAGGAAACCTTAAGAACGTGATAGAAAATTGCAGGTCAAACACGCTAAGTCAGAGAGGAACTACTCATTTGAAACTAGAAATTATCACAAGTCATGAGCTTATTACAACATACTTTGAATAATTTATTCTACACTCTAACACAATCTGTCATTTTTAGGTTAAATATGAGCAAGAAACCAATTCTAAGCCGTTTTGATAAGAACACACTTAGTCTCTCCTCCCTCTTTCTCACGTTTTTCTTTTCTTTATAAACTAAGCTTATTTATCAAGATCCATACTCTTCATTAAAGCAATGGATATTCCTATAACTGTCTTATTGCTATACTAATTACTAAAATTAGAATTGCGTAAGATCACAAGAGTCACGTGCATCACTTATAGAAAGTGAATGGAAGAATTTCGTGACTCGACAGCTTCCTTTCCAGAGCTAAATGAAAATGAAAGTATCTATTTCGTCACAAGTATTTTTGATTACAAAATGAACCTATTGAAAAGCGAAAGTAAAAGTGAAAAATAGTGGACTGAAAAGTGTGGGTAGTACTACTGAAATTCTTTGCCCCTCCCCTTCCTTATGGTCTATTAAATTTTAGACACAAGATCAGGAACTTTGAGTGGGGGGATTAGTCGATAACATCGACCTCAGTACTTGACTGGTACTTTGTTTTATCGACCTGGTGGTGGAGTGGAATGAAAGGCCAAGTTGTATTCGGCGAGATTTTAACACAAAACATACAGCCAGAAAAAAATGATGCAAATAATTTTTTTCCCCTCCGATGATCAAACAATTCCGCAAGCTCGCCACCCTTCTTTTTAAAAGAGAAAACAAAATAGTTTACATCCGTATAATTCTTCTTTCTTCGTCACGGGCAAGTTTAAATTCACTTTGGTTTCACTGAATACGGCAATCTGTCCACTCCTTGTTAATCCTTTTTAAATCCCCTCCCCGTGAGAAACACTGCTCTAAAAATCCACTAAGTGTGACGTTATCATTAGTGAAGTTATTTCTACTAAATATTTTTATTACAATTTTAATTAAAGTGATATCGAATACCAACAGAAGAGAGAACGGTGAACAACAAATAAACTTTTTGCAGAAACGTAATTGCGGATCTTTTTAAATTTACTTTACGCTAATTACTTTTTCAGATATGTAATTACTTTTTTGTAAAATTACAGCCTTCTTCATCACATTCGACTTAGTTTCTGGTGAACACAGGAAACTCATTGAAGACAGATAGATACTTATGGAAGTGTACCCAAAGAATATATCGCAATAAATTGTCAATGCAAACAGACGAATTTTTTTTTTTAACGTCCCCACTGATCATTTCGTTTGTAAGTTGTTCTCGCCATATTCCATCTGTTTAAACATCCCGAAAATTCCTAGCTTTCTAATTTAGTGTCACGCTTACTATAAATAGAGCTTGGCGCACTCAACAAGGTTAATAACCTCCCGTGCTCTATGAGGAATGATAGCTCGAGAATTGCTTTTCTGAAGGCAGCTACGTAAAGGCAAAGCATAAACTCATCGTGTAGAGTCAAAATGTAAGTGTTGCTTGGAAACGATTAAAAGTGCCAAATACTCTCACGCTGTTTATGCTCTAAATAGTAGCTATGTGGCGTGATACAATCTCAACAAGCTATTTATTAATAAGCCAAGGCAACTAATGAAAACTGCAAACTTTTAGATTAGTCAAGCAATAACGATAACATTATTTTGGAGACAGATGATGATGACATTAATTTCCTGCTCTAATACCAGTGAAGCAAACGATTCTAACAGACAAAAAAGATCAAGAAGAATGCCTGCGTATTAGAATGATTATAACATTTCCTTGTAATTAGCATCAACTGCTTCTTTTTGTTATATTTTGTGTTGTTAATTACTAGGTTTTGTTATACTCGCAAATTACTTTTTGACATTTCTTCTAAATGCTCTTTTGTGCGGTGAAATTGCGTATTACAATAAACAAAGACACTTTTCATTAAAAGCTATCGTAGCTGCTAAGATATTTTCGGAAAATTAAATATTTAAAACATTACAAATGTTTAATAAAAGGAAGAAAATGTAAGACCATAGTATCCTGTGCCACATTCTTTTTTTTTTTATTGTAATGATCTTAACTACGTAAGTAGCCGTAGATATAGTTCATTTCTTGTCTTAGCTATTAAAATCATAGCAGTGGTTTTATAGTAATTCTCAACATCCATACATGGATGAGGAACGTGGTATCTTAAAAGGGAGCGTGGGCTAAACCATTAATGTAACTTGAGATTTGAAGAGAGTAAACTGACGGTGCATGCTGTCGCCAATGGTAACATGTCCCAAACATGACCTACTTTGTAATCCCTTACTGGCACGTTATCAATTCTTGGATAAAAATCCAAAATAACTATAGAAGAATGTAAAGTCAAATATTAGGCAGTTTGTTGATTGTAGTTGAGATTAATTTCTTATATAAGGCAAATCCATTTTTATAAAGAAAGGGACGTGAGAAAGTTTTGACTTTAATATTTATTAAGGTCATTAAAAATTGATAAGGTATGAGGGGTAAAAGCAGGCATTGGAAATAGATTGTGAACTATTTTTTCCCTAAATTCTAAGCTGGAGGAGGCAAGGTAGGGTCTATGACTTTTGTAGGCTCTCTAAGACTGGTAAGCTTGATGCGGTCAATGTTAAATTTGAACATATGTAGGTTAATGTTTGAAGGGGAAAACTAGACAAGGAAAGGATTAAACAACTGGGCCTCTCCCTCAGAGTGAAAGGCAGATTGTATGCAAAAAGCTATGCTACATGGCAGTGAAACATGGGCTGTGACAGTTGAGAACATGCAAAGACTTGAAAAGACTGAAGCTAGTATGCTTCACTGGATGTGCAATGTCAATGTGTATGTATAATAAAGTCCCAGTCTCTTGAGAGAAAAGTTGGGCATAAGAGGCATCAGATGTGGTGTGCAAGAGAGACAACTGTGCTGATATGGCCATGTGATGCGTATGGATGAGAACAGCTGTGAAAGGAAGTGCTGATCTCTAACTATGGAGGGAGCCTGTGGAAGAGGTAGACCCAGGAAGACATGGGACAAGGTGGTGAAGTATGATCTTCAAATGTTGGGCCTCACAGAGGTGATGACAAGTGACCAAAACCTTTGGAGATATGCTGTGCTTGAGAAGACCTGTCAAGCCAAGTGAAATTGTAGTCATGGCTGATGAGGACAGCTGTGTAAAGAAGTGCTGATCTCTAACTGTGGGGGGAACCTGTGGAGGAAGTAGATCCAAGACATGGGATGAGGTGGTGAAGCATGATCTTCAAAAGTTGGGCCTCATGGAAGCGATGACAGGTGGTTGAGACCTTTGGGGATATGCTGTACTTAAGAAGACTTGTCAAGCCAAGTGAAGTCGTAGTTGCAGCTGATGCCAGTGTTGCATAACTGGCACGTAAGATGCATCCATTATACTCTGGGAGCAGTTGGCATTAGGAAGGGCATCAAGCTGTAGAAACCATGGCAAACCAGACTGGAATTTGGTGCAGCTTTCTGGCTTACCACTTCCAGTCAAACCATCTAACCCATGCCAGCATTGAAAGCAGATGCTAAATGATGATGATGATGATTCTCAGAATTGCAGGAAGAAGAACAGAGCAAAGTATTTAATGTGGTATCTGGAACGTGAAGTACAACAGGGATGTTGAGAGAAAGAAAGATGGGAGAGCTTTGGAAATTAGCTAATTAAGAAGATCAGAGGTTTTTTTATGATAATTACAGAGAAGACAAAAACGTAACTGCACATCTGTAAGCTATTGGTAAATATTTGGCAATCAGTTGAAAAGCTTTACTTTGGTTATGAACTAGGATGTGTGTGTGTATATGTGTAGCAGCAGCAGCATTACATTAGATATATGAGCAGCACACCAATGTGAATCTTAGATGAGCTTTGTTGTAGGTTAGCTGGTAGTTAGGCTGAAATATATTCACAGTTCCTGGTGTTGACAGTTGTGAGTCAGACTCAGTAGTAGAAGAGTCAGTAGTTATTATCTTTACATTATAAAACTTTTAGAGATCTTTAGCTTTAAAAAAATTATTTCCTTTGCCTGATAGGCAGAGAATTTTGTAAATTAAAATACAACTAAAGAAAACCTAATCTATGTGAAGATTACTATGGGCTGTACCCAGAGCCATCACTGTATTTGTAAATGAATTAAATTTAGACATGGCTGAGTGGTTAAGGAGCTCACTTTGCAACCATGTGGTTTCGAGTTCAGTTCCATTGCATTACGCTTATAATCCCAGGCTGACCAATGTGAGTGAATATCATAAATGGAAACTGTGTGGAAGCCCTCCCACACACACATGTCTTTGTGTTTGTTTCTCTCCTCACTGTCTGACAACCAGTTTAATTTGTTTAAGTCCCTATAACTTAGCAGTTTGACAAAAGAAACTGATAGAATAAGTACTAGACTTAAAAAAAAAAATAAGCATTGGCATTGATTTGTTTCAGTAAACTCTTCATGATAGTACTCCAGTATGATTGCAGTTCAATGATTGGAAAGATATGAGACAGTTCCAAAGGTCTGTCATATTTCTCACCATCAACATGAAAAGAGAGATCGAGTGGATGTCACTGTTTCTAGTTTAGTAACCTTCATTAAAAATTACCAATGCTCAAGGGGGTGCTGAAAAGATCTTGGCTTCAAGGGTATTCTGAAAGGCCTGGTTGGAGGTTCAACTTTCCAAGTTTTTTTTACAGGGTTTAGAAAAACTGAAGGACCACATCTGAATCTGAGAGGAGAATACTTTGAATAAAATCATAATTAACTGATCCTCCTGTATTTTCTTTTATCCAAAGCCAGGAACTTTTCAGCACCCCCTTATACCAGCAGTGTTTATTTTTCATACAAACGATTACTATGAGCCATACCAAAGATTTTAGATGAATATTCTTTATTTAAAAACACTGTAAAATTGTATTTATAGCAACTGTTGTTATGCTTATAACTAATTCATATATTCCAAGTATTTGACTCCCATAGGATGCATAGAAAAACATGTAAAGGCTGATAGACAATTAGAAAATCACAAAGACAATATTCTTAGCTGGAGCTATCCTCCAGAAGGTGCTTAAAAAATGGAAAGAACTTGAATGTAAGAAAGTAGAGAATATAAGTAAACCAGAATTCAAGAAAAAAGGAAAATTTATATCTTTTATCTTTTACTTGCTTCAGTCATTAGACTGTAGCCATGCTGGGGCACATTTTAAAATAGAAAATAAAAATAAACTTAAAAGAAAATAAATTGTGGTAAGTATAAGAAAAAGAACAAAAAGATAATTACAGAAATTATATTGTGAGAAAGATACATAGCATGGCCGCAGCCAAATGACCGAAACAAATAAAAGAATAAAAGAATGATAAATAATAAATGAGATGAGTAGCTATAGTTACCACTGCTTTGGTTACATCAGATTAGTTGTTTAGTCTTAGATGTTGTCTGATTGGGCTGTTTTATGGTCAATGGCATTCCAGCCATAACCATTTTGACCTAATACATTTAGAATTATATTATCCAGTGTGTCCTTCCAGTTTAAGAACAAAGGTTGTGATATGAATAAAATTCAACTGCTATTTCAAGCAGGTTAAGCAAAACACTGATGTAGTTATAAGTCTTTCACCTAGTTAGAGAATGAGAGAGAGAGAGAGAGATAGATTTACAAATGGAAGGATAACAATCTTCCCATTGTTAAAAAGAAAGAATAAGTTTGATTCCAGCCCTGATTCCATAAAATCATCATCATCCTTTGATGGTGGTGGGACAACCAATCCCTACCAGTCAGGATTCACAGAATAGGTTGTACAGTTCATTCTTTTCATTGCTAAATACAAAACGCGGCTTGCAAGATCTCCATTCAAGTGGTTTTCCCTCAGTCACCATCTCATCCTTGTATGCCAATCCATCATCAGGTCAACCTTTTACAGGTGAGTGGACTGGGGCAGTGTGAAATGAAGTATTTTGCTCAAAAACACAACACATAACCAGTTTGGAAATCAAAACCACAATTTTGCGATTGTGGGTGCAGCACCGTGACCACTAAGTCATAGGCCTTCACTAAGCCCCATAAAAAAAAAAAACATCATTTCTTTTGATATCAGGAATAAATTAGTGCAGGTTGTTTCTAGAACAGCAGGAAATATATAAATATTATTCTTGGAGTTTGCATTAGTGATTTATAAATTAATTCAGTCTATATAGTTAGATTCAATCTTACATAGAAAATTCAAGAAAACTCAGAGATTGCTGCAACCAGATAAAGATCAAAAGAGTCTTAAGTGTTGTGAGCTGTATTCCCAATCTAGATTCTGAACAAAAAGGAGAAATCTACCAGTAATGATTTGGACAACAGAAATTCAGGGCACGAAAATATGTGATCAAACAAATCTCTAGCAACAATTTGGTGGCTACAAAGGGGTTGATCTGGTAGAATTGTTACTGTGTTAAGGCAGCGAGCTGGCAGAAAAGTTAGCATGCCAGGTGAAATGCTTAGCAGTATTTTGCCCATCTTTACGTTCTGAGTTCAAATTCTGCCGAGGTTGACTTTGCCTTTCATCCTTTCGGGGTCGATAAAATAAGTACCAGTTACACACTGTGGTCGATGTAATCGACTTAATCCCTTTGTCTGTCTTTGTTTGTCCCCTCTATGTTTAGCCCCTTGTGGGCAATAAAGAAATAAGAATTGTTACTGTGCCAGACAAAGTGCTTAGTGACATTTCTTCTGGCTCTCTATGTTCTGAGTTCAAATTCCACTAAGATTGACTCTGCTTTTCATCCTTTAGGGATTGAAAAAATAAATACTAGTTGAGCACTGGGACTGATGCAATCAACTTCCTACTCCCCTAAAAATTGCTGGCCTTGTGCCAAAATAAGAAAGAATTAGGTGGCTACAATAATCACTAGAAGGACTAAAGAATCTTGAGATTGTATTCTGTAGCAATGACAGTGTGCACCAAAATGTCATGTCATGTAAACAACTCTAGGATTTTTTAATCAGTTTGCATTTAGGTGGGTGTTACATTGGATTAAAGAATGCAAATAGAATAGCACTAAAATAAATAGCTGTTTGATAAGATAGATGTTATTGATTTTTAAATAGTTTTTATCTTTTACACGTTTTGGTTATTTGACTGTGGCCATGTTGGGGTACCACCTTAAAGGGTTTAATCAAATAAATTAACCCTTGTGCTTATTTTCAAGTATGGTTAAGGGGGTGTAAACAAACCAACACTGGTTGTTAGGTGGTGGGGAGATAAACACAAAAACACACACATACAACAGGCTTCTACACAATTTCCATCTACCAAATTCACTCACAAGACATTGGTCAGCACGGTACTATAAGAGAAGACATTCACCCAAGGTGCTATGCAGTGGGAATGAACCCAAAATCACATGGTTGCAAAACGAGCTATTTAACCACACAGCCATGCTTGCATCAATGAATTAAAATGAACAAATGTAAAGTGCAAGCATGGCTATGTGGTTAACAAGTTTGATTTCTTATCTTTAAAAGCTAGAAAAATTTAAGATTTCATGACAGAATCTTTTATTTATGCCTGTCGTAAAGACACCAACTATAAATTAATAAAAATTGCTTCAAACAGAAAATAAAATTGAATTATCTTTGGCTCTCTTGGAAATAACAACAATAATATTTAAATGGTGAAAATATCGATAGAATGCTTTACAATCACAACCAACAGATGAGTAAAATCACATGTCTATGAGGCCTTGTTATAGATTATCTTGATAATGAATGACAATAACCTCATTATCATGAATGGTGACTACAATGCAGATGTTGGGTGACTCCATGATGGCTCCTCTGATTTACATAGAGTCTATGGATATGGAAAGAGGAGGGATCAAGACACTTGGTTTGAGTTCTGTGATGTAAATGAACACTAACATTTGTAATCACTAACTTCAAGAATCCAATCAGACTGGAAGCAAGACAGGCAAATGGTTGTGAATACCAAGTCCTTTCCTGTTGAAGAATGTAACACTTAATATAGACTTGTGATCGAGTATACCTCAGAATAAGAGCGAGAGGGAATCAGATGCATCAGACAGTCTGGAGAAGGAAAGTATGAAGGCCAAGAGATCTCTCAGCCAGCTTAAGTTCAAAGAATTATAAATTCATGCATTTGTGGCAGAAAAGAGAAAGAGACTTATAGAGGACAACTGGAAGATTTTACACAACAACCTGCAAGACACAGACCGTATATGTGGATGGAGCAAAGCTCCAGGCAGATGGAAGATGACATGGTAATATAAAAAGTTAAAAGATATGCCTGGAAAATGGGATCAGCAAACAACACCATAAAGCTATAAGAGAAGTTAGATGTCAAATAAATGTAGCAAGGAAAGACACTGAAAGTAGGAGATTTTTCAATGTTCTGCAGCATGAGGATTGAAGATGTAAGGTATTCTGAATTGTAAATAGTGAGTCACTGTGAATCAAGCTGTAGGGGGAAAAAAAGTACACATGCTCTCACTAACCCTGAGAAGAAAGAGGCATGGAAATGTTATTATGAGATGTTGCTGAACAAGAAAAATGCATGGGAGAAAGAGAAAGACTACCTCCAAGTAGATTCAACACAAAGACCTACTACTGAAGTAAACAGTTGGATGAAAGTGCAACAAGGATATGAAGGCAGAGAAAGCAGCTGGACTATCAGGAATAGTCACTGAGATGCTGAAGATAGCTGGTGAATCCGGACACAAGAGTCATTTACATAATCAATAAGGTAGAAGAAAGTGGTTTCGTACTCAATGATTTGTGTACAACAGTATTATAATCAACTGCTGCAAGATACTTGTAAAAAAAAAGAAAAAAAAAACACAACAGAAAATTTTGTTGATGGACCATTTTATGACAGTAACAAAAAGAGTTACAGCACAACTAATTAGGAACAGAATTAGCTCAGATGATATCCTCTCCCTAGAGAAACAACCACATGAGAAATGAGCTAAGAGCAGGCTATTGTTGACCGTTCATGCAAGTCATGTATAGTGTTACCATCAGTAAGATAAGAGTCAGCAATGAGTTCAATGAGCAATTTAGAATAAGTGTTCATGAGGGTTCAATTCCACCATCTTCCTATTAATTACAGTTTATCAAGTCCATAACATATGAGATTAAACCAACTGTCATAAGGACACTGGTATACCAATTACTTAGTTTCCATTGCAAAATCATGAGAAAAATTGGAGAAGAAATTCTAAATATGAAAGAAACTCTTGGAACTAAGAAGCTTCAAAATATATCTAGGAAAGACCAAAGTTTTAATTAGCAATAAAGAAGACAAGACTCAGCTGTCATCAAAGAGAGGCCATGCTCAATATGCTTTTTCAATTTACTGAGCATGGTCCCTCCCTGGTAATATTACCTTCAAATTTTGGTACAAGGCCAGTAAATTCAGGGAAGAGAGTAAGTTGATTACATAGACTTACTGGTACTCAACTAGTACTTATTTTATCGATCCTGAAAGGATGAAAGGCAAAGTTAACCTCAGTGGTATTTGAACTCAGAACAGGAAAGCAGAAGAAATATTGCTAAGCATTTTGTCTGGTGTGATAACAACCCTGCCAGTTCCTCTGACTTCCTCCTTGGTAATGTTAGAGTTATTTCTGCATTCTGCTAAGAAGGTAGCAACTTTGTACAGGGTACCAAATATAAACTGTAGGTGCACAAGAGGTTTTGTGGGGTCACCAACAGATTCGCAGAGAAGGAAGACTTTACATGTTGGTGATTTACAGGAGTTGTCTGCAATAAGAGCACCCATGAAATTAATTCTTTCAAATGCTCAGAAGACCTTCTAGAAGTAGAAGATAGCTTCTGTGACCTAGATTATCTAATTAGCAATAGAAATGAGTGTTCCAAAAACATAATAGTCAAGGAGGAAAAAGTTCAGGGAGCTAGTAATTCTGCTGTTGTTGTTGTTGGCACTCCGTTGCTTACAACGTCAAGGGTTCCAGTTGATCCGATCAATGGAACAGCCTGCTCATGAAATTAACGTGCGAGTGGCTGAGCACTCCACAGACACATGTACCCTTAACGTAGTTCTCGAGGATATTCAGCGTGACACAGTGTGACAAGGCTGACCCTTTGAATTACAGGCACAACAGAAACAGGAAGTAAGAGTGAGAGAAAGTTGTGGTGAAAGAGTACAGCAGGGTTCACCACCACCCCTGCCGGAGCCTCGTGGAGCTTTAGGTGTTTTCGCTCAATAAACACTCACAACGCCCGGTCTGGGTATCAAAACCACGATCCTATGACCGTGAGTCCGCTGCCCTAACCACTGGGCCATTGCGCCTCCACTAGTAATTCTGCTAGCAACTAGGCATTCTCTGTTGGAGTGAAGAGAAGATTGTGTGATGATTGGGTCTTGTGTGATAGTGAAACATAGGAAATGGATGCGGAGTATGTGTGAAAGCTAGAAGGAATGAAGTAGGCTTATTCTATTGCTGCCACTATCACCGGCACCATCACCGCCACAGCCACCACTGCCACCACCACCACCACCACCTGTGATGAAACCTGGGTATAAGAGAAATTAATGTTGTGTGTAAGAGAGAAGACAGCACTGGTATGGACGTGTGATACATATAAAATACACTCTTTATACACTGCAATAGGGTGGGTATTTAGCTACAGAAAATGAGTGTTTCAGTGAGATATGGTCCTGCAACCTACATAGGAGGTAGTAACTCTGAATAAGAGCTGACTCAGACCATGACGACATGCTTATATCAATCTACTTGTTTGTAAATTCATCAGTCATCTTATTGCTCAGCTATCAATCTACATACATATGTGCACACACATGTGCATGTGTGTATACACACACACACAAATTGACATACATCCATTCATATAATGAAAAACAAAATGAGGTAAAAAAAAGAAAAATCAAAATATAACAGTGCAATACATAAAAAAATAAACAAAAACATTATAAAGTCAATATATACAAAAATATATATCATATAATGAAATATAATAAATTTAGAACATAGCATAAAATACAACATATATCTCCATTTTTTTTTAGTCTCTCGATCTGTTTTCTCTCCTCATTCCTTTCTGTAAAAGACCGTAAGCTCGAAATGTCAAAGACTCTTCCATTTTTCCTAAGCATCAAACTGTTACATCATGTTTGTTGTTCTCTCACTTATCTCTGTCGTTTGTTTATTGTATAGTTTTGAACCACACACACACACACATAGGGAGAGAAGAGAGAGAGAGAGAGAATAGGTGAGAGCTAGATATGCTCAGTATAGAAAATACATAGTAGTGTTCAAATGGATTTGAACTTAAACTCTTCATCCAGGACCAGGTTCACATATAGACACAAATATCTAAATGTAGATATACGTATCCATATGTATCTCTCTCTTTCTCTCTTTAACCCTCTCTCTCACACTCTTCCCCTTCTCCCTCTCTCTCTTTATATATATATATATATATATATATATATATATATATGTATGTACAACAGTGTGTGAGCGTCTCGAGAGAAAAGTTGGGCATAAGAGGCATCAGTTGTAGTGTGCAAGAGAAACAACTGTGCTGGTATGGCCATGTGATGTGTATGGATGAAGACAGCTTTGTAAAGAATTGCCAATCTCTAACTGTGGAGGGAACCTGTGGAAGAGGTAAACTCAAGAAGACATAGGACGAGGTGGTGAAACATGATTTTC
The DNA here is from genome assembly GCF_046866305.1 of Octopus bimaculoides. Classification (NCBI taxonomy): domain Eukaryota; kingdom Metazoa; phylum Mollusca; class Cephalopoda; order Octopoda; family Octopodidae; genus Octopus; species Octopus bimaculoides. The sequence continues at coordinate 108,170,485 of NC_142932.1, read as the reverse complement.
AAATGTTGGGCCTTACGGAGGTGATGGCAAGTAACCGAGACCTTTGGTGATATGCTGTACTTGAGAAGACTTATCAAGCCAAGTGAAGTTGTAGTCATGGCCATTGCTGGTGTCACGTAAAAAGCATCCATTACACTCTTGGAGTGGTTGGTATTAGGAAGGGGATCCAGCTGTAGAAACCATGTCAAATCCGACTGGGATTCTGGCTTACCAGTTCCAGTCAAACTGTCTAACCCATGCCAGCATGGAAAACAGATGCTAAATGACGATGATTGCAGAATCTTTAGACACTAAATGATGATTTTTATTGCGGAATCTTTAGCAGAATTGGAGAAGAAATTCCAGGCATGGAAAAAAAACTTTGAATCAAAGGGTATTAAAGTTAACCTAGTAAAGACCAAAGTTGTTGTTAGCAAGAAAGAAGATAAAACTCTCTTTCCATCAGGTAAATGGCCCTGCTCAATATGTAGGAAAGGAGTTGGAAGAAATTCCATTCGCTGCACTCAGTGTAAGCTATGGACACATAAGAAGCGCAGTGGAATGACAAGTAGATTAACAGATAAAGTTGTCTTTGTATGTGACAGATGTGCAGGAGCAATAAGCACTTAGATTCTCTCAAACGCCCAAAAGGCACTCTTGAGGTTGTAAATAGTTTCTGTTACCTAGGTGACCAAATTAGCAATGATGGAGGATGTTCTGAAAGTATTGTTTCTAGAATAAGAATAGGAAGGAGGAAGTTCAGAGAGCTATAACCTCTGTTGGTAACAAAAGGACACTTTCTCAGAGGGAAAGGTAGACTGTATGATGCTTGTGTGTGAACAGCTATACTCCATGGTAGTGAGACATGGGTTCTGAATGCAGAAGACATGCATAGACTGGAGAGAAACGAAGGTAGTATGCTCTGTTGGATTTGCGACATCAGTGTGCATGTACATCACAGTGCAAATGTATTGAGAAAAAAGAGGAATTAAATGTAGCATGCAAGAGAGAAGGCTACATTGGTTTGGACAAGTGATGCATATGAATGAGGACAGCCGCATAAAGAAGTGCTGATCACTGAAAGTGGATGGTACCCACAGAAGAGGGAGACCCAGAAAGACATGGGGTGAAGTAGTAAGGACTAATGTCAGGATGTTGGGCCGCATGGAGGAAATGACAATGGACTGAGATGTCTGGCAATATGAGGTTCTTGAGAAGACACACCCACATCAGCAAAACTGAGTTCTAGAAGGGCTGTGTTCCACCCACACATAACAAGAAAACTTTTCATACACTTTTTACAACAACCCAAACTATATCTCTACATCTCTTTTCTTCCTCACATTTCCTCTTTCATGTACTATGCTTACTTCCCACTCCCCAATCCTATCCCCTTGGCCCTGTTTCACTGTATCATTGCTATCCACTAGCCCCTGACCTATGTGTTCCACCCACACATTACAAGAAAACTTTTCACACACCCTACCCCAAGAAACCAACAGATCTCTTCTCTTCCTCACATTCCCTCCTTCATGCACTATGGTTACCTATCACTCCTCACAGTTCTGTTTTTCTGTATCATTGCCATCTGGTAGTCCAACACTCCTATATACCCAGGTTTTCACCACTCACTGCATTCCCCTTCCCCACTCTCTACTTATGCTTCTTTGGCAATGTCCTACCACTTATATTATGACCTTCGAACCTCAAGGGTATGACCTGGCACTTGCTATCATTTATCTCTCTCATCTTGATCATCCCATTTATATCATTATCCCCGTCCCTTGTGAGTATGCCCAGCACTTTGCTGCCACCATCTCTATCCTGCTGCCTCCCACTCACTCTCTCTCTCCTTCTCCTGTTCTTCCCTTAGGTTGGGTAAACCGTGTATCTCCTTTACAGCAGCACACCTGATTCTGTCCTCATTCCTGATCTCTCAATCTCTCTCCAACCAGGTAACCTTGTACCTCCGCTACAACAAGACACCTGTTTCTGTCTCTGTCTCACTATAACCTTGCATCATCTGACACAAGATCACCTCCTCCAATGCCCCTCCACTCTCAAAAGATTTTGTCTTACAAGTTACTTAGTGACCCTATCAGTGCAGGGGTCACTTAAAAAGCATCCAGTCCACACTGTAAAGTGGCTGGCATTAAGAAGGGCATCCAGCTGTAAAAACCTTGCCAGAATTGACCTCGCATGTGCTTGTGTCACATAAAAGGCATGCAGGCCCCTCTGCTGGATAGTTGGTGCTAAGAAGGGCATCTAGTTATGAAAACCCTGCCAAAACAGACACAGAAGTCAAGTGCAGGCTTCCGCCTGGCTGGCTCCTGTCGAACCATCCCACCTATGCCAGCATGGAAGGTGGATATTAAACAATGATGATGATGATGAAATATACATGATACAGTTAGCAGTGAGAGAGTGATATGATTAGATAAGCCGCAGCACCAGAGCAGAGAAGAGAGACAGTCATCAACTACTACTCATCTCTTATCATGTGGTGCCACCTGGACTCCATCACCACTATTTCTCTCCTTGGGTTACCACATTATTCTCACTCTTTCTCCTAAATGTGAGTAGACATGTAGCTCTTCTACAACATGAATCTGTTCAACCCCAACCTCTTCTCTCACTCTCATACCTTAACCCCTATCAAACATAAGGATGCCCAACACCACCACCACCATTGTCACCATCACCGCCACTGCTGCCACTGCTGCCATTGCCACCACCACTATTCCTTGGGTTTTGTAGGTTTGAAAGCTGTATGGTGACCTCAATAGTGTTGGTGGCATGAAAAAGCACCCAGAATACATTGATGGGTGTTAGGAAGGACATTCAACCAGAAAAACCATGTCATAGCAGACATTGGAACACAATGTAGTCTTTGGACCCATTAGATCAAACTGTTCAACCCATGCCAGCATGGAACATGGATGTTGTGCATATATATATATATATATTTGTGTGTGTGTGTGTGTGTGTGTGTGTGTGTGCACATATGTAATTTTCATATACATATAAAGAATCATATACACACATATAGGTAAATATTAAGGCATAACTACAGGGTTTTACCCCCCAGACTTTGGGAGGTCATAACTTTCAGAAAAATGAATATTTTTTAATGAAATTTTCTATGCATATAGTATTTACTATGTAGAATCCGAATATACAAAAATTTCCGGTGAAAGTGTTTTGGAATGGGGGTGGGGGACAATTTTCGGAAATTCCAACAGAGTCCACTTAAATTCTTCTTAACTTCCAGGAAAATTAATATTTTTTCGTGAAATTTTCTACAAATATACCTTGATGTATGTACATTTCGGGCATGTAGGAATTTTGAAGGAAACAACTGCAGGTTATTTTTGAGAAGCGTTCCCCACTCAGTGGTGTTTCGGAGCAAGTCCTCCATATTTGTTTCATTTTTCTCTATTATGTGCGTATGTGCATCCGTAGATTTCTAGACAGCGAAGAGAAGCCGTCATAAGAAAACTTTCGTTAAAAATAACATGCACACGATATTTTTTTTCTCAATAGAAGTAAATTCCAACCCAAAGTCTGGGGGGTAAAACCCTGTAGTTATGCCAATATTAAATGGGTACACAGATAAAAATGCAAATAGATGGATACAACAGGTGTAAGCTAGATATGCTAAGTATAGGAAACGTAGTAAAAGGACAGATTAAAATAGATATAGACAGATACTTAGATAATCAGATATACATGCATACGCATATATATATATATATATATATATATATATATATATATATATATATATATATATATATATATATATATATATATATATATATATGTAGTGAAACTACCTCCCGCCATTAGATACAAACTACTATCGCCATTACATACAATCTTCTCATTTAAATATAAATAAATGCGAGCGTAGTAGAGAACCCATTCCTTGTCCATCACGTGACTGATCATTATTCGAATCGGCAACTTCTTCGAACCTTTCCCGCCAGAACGCAAACTGACCAATCACGGCCCCTAATAAGGTCACGTGATAGAGTAAAATTCTAAAGGCATTTGGAGCCCTCTTAACGCTATATATAGATCAACTCATACCCAATAATTTGTCTCGGTCCAGTTTCTCTTTGAGAACTGTTCCGTGTACCACACGACAGCAGCAGCAGTTCCAGCGACCACTTCAGCAGCTTCGTCCAGCCACGATGACCTCCGCCGTCGCCACATCAGCAACAAGAGTCTACTACTACTGTCCAGCATCATCGTCATGACCAATACGATTCTACGATTACTACCAAGCAGCCTCAATCGCCACCAGCGTCTACACGACAGTATATGTACACCAAACTACCGCGGCCCATCTCTCTCTTCGATTCTGTTAGGTGACTTAGCTTCACCACAGTAAACAAACAGACAAGAGAACCACAGCCAGCGACGAACATCTGTATAACAAGAATCACGGCTAGGCATCGATGCCTCGACATCACAACTAGTGATCAGCTCTGCCAAACTCAGCCTCCCTCACTTTCACATACAGAACTTTTCTTATTGTGTACCCAAGATCTGGTATAATTGCTCACGTGTCATTGACTCTTTCTCTGCTGTAATATTTCACATACACACATGTATCACTCACATACACACTTTTCTTTGTATGACGGCCTGTCTTTGATTATGTTCTTATATGTCGCATTCACACTCTCACACAGACATACATCTTTAACGCTACAATAAATATCTCTGTTATTCATCTAATACGGTTGTGGTCTTTCATTACTGGTCATCTATGTTATCGTCGCATAACATATCATGTATATCATCATTGATATATATATTTGTATGTTCGACCGTGTGACACGTTTAAATAAAAGGAGTCCTCTGTTCTTCCATTCGTCACCATATCTCCTTTTATGAGTTCGCACGGTCGTCCCTAACATATATATATATATATATATGCAGATAAATAACAGAAATGGATATAATGAGGAAAAAAAAATTGTCTGAACTACAGAGAGTAGATTGAGTCCTGGTTCAAGCTGGAAATAAATGTCAATGTATACATGTCACACACATGTATATACGCGCACGCATGCACATACACACACAAACACTTTATTTTATCATACCTCAGAAATCAGCTATGTGATGCATGACGTTCATGAAACTAAGTAGTAATTTCAGCACCATGATAAATATTTGCACTTTACTTCCATATTGAGTATGTACACATACAGAGTAGGTGCTTATGCCAGAGAGAAATGGCCCAGATTTTAGAGCTCAATATTTAACGCTGCATTAAACTCCAGTATCTCATTGCTTCAGAAGCAGGCATGGCACTGCATAAAATTTATGACTGGTTATAAAGGATAGTGAGAGCAAACAATATCAGAAAACATGGAAAACAGAAATGTAAAAATATTTAAGTATCAATATTCTTCTTTACCCATTTCAACAGCAACAACACATACCTATATATGTCTATGAAACTTACTGGTGTGCACTTACACACACACAATTATATATATATATATATATATATATATATATATATATATGTATGTATATGTATATATCTATATATATATATATATATATATAAACAAATTTCCCTTTTTTCAGATGCGTTGAGCAGTTGTGTGGTAAGTAGCTTGCTTACCAACCAAATGGTTCTGGGTTCAATCCCACTGTGTGACACCTTGGGCAAGTGTATTCTACTATAGCCTCAGGCCAACCAAAGCCTTGTGAGTGGATTTGGTAGATGGAAACCTAAAAAAAGCCTGTTGTATATGTGTGTGTGTGTTTGTGTTTGTTCCCCCACCATTGCTTGACAACTGATGTTGGTGTGTTGATGTCCTCGTAACTCAGCGGTTCGGCAAAAGAGACCGATAGGATAAGTACTAGGCTTACAAAGAATAAGTGATGGGGTCGATTTGTTTGACTAAACATATGGAAATGTTTATGTATACATATGTGTATGTATGTATGTGTGAGTGTGTATATATATGTGTCCTCCTCATGTATAATAACAATAATAATTGATTCATTTGTGTGCATGTATGGACATTTGTGTATGTACATATATGTATTTATGTTTATTTATGTATATCTATGTATATGTTAAAATATGCATATATATGTAGGTTTTTACGGTTTTTATATTTTTATATTTCTAACTTAACCTCATGAACTTTATAAAATCTCTGAAGAGGCCTAGAGAATCATCCATGTACCTTTATTTCATCTATTAATTACTTCAGTCTACTGGAGTGATAAAGATAGAATGAGGCATGTCACCTCTAGACTGAAACAGCTGTAAGATATTATCCCATTTTCTGTCACTATATGTCATTTTTATAATTACTGATATGACATAATATGTCACATGTGTTTGTATATTGTTATTATTGTCCTTTTAGTAAACAAATAAACAAGTAAATTGACACAATACAATGTCTGCAAGTTGATGAATACCACCTATTAATCCCCTCTACTTTCTTGTTGGTATATCATCATCATCGTTTAACGTCCGCTTTCCATGCTAGCATCGGTTGGATGATTTGACTGAGGACTGGTGAACCAGATGGCTACACCAGGCTCCAATCTGAGTTGGTAGAGTTTCTACAGCTGGATGCCCTTCCTAACACCAGCCACTCATATATATATATACACACACATATACATACACACACAGCATCCATCTTCCATGCTGGCATGGGTTGGATAGTTTAATCCAATGGGTACAAAGACTGCATTGTGCTCCAATGTCTGCTTTGCCCAACTTTTCTTTCACACTCTGTCATACATACATATATATAGAGAGGGGGAGGGAGAGTGTGGGATGGAGGGAGGGAAAATATGAGACACATAAAGAGAGAGATACATATAGACACATATATCTATGGGTAGATATATGTCTACATGTGAACCCAGCCCTGGATGAAGAGTTTAAATTCAAACTCATTTGAGCACTAATACAATTTTTCTACACTGTTCATAACTACATAATTAATCATTAATAATAATTATTATTATTACATAATTATGTACTTATGGTAATTATTATAATTAATATTTATGTGGTTGTGAACATTTGTGTGCATAGAGGAAATTATATTTTTGAAATATTAATGATATTATTTGTTTTCTATTATCTAATAAAATATATATATACATATGTGTGTGTTCCCTTACTAACATGGAATGAAAACTTAGTATGATAGCATGAAATTACAACATTATTATTACCTACTTGGTCATGATTAGCATAAGTGTAACCAGTTGGCTATGTAAATGTTTTATTTCATAAAAACATGTATATTTTTTCCAACAAAATTTCTGTGCATTTTCCTTCTTTTTATAGTTTTTACTAAAATACACCATGTTGAATTTTTTCTCAAACCTTTTCACTAAATATATATAGATATATATATAAAATGACATATAATGATTATATATTTATTTATTTATGTGTTTCAGCCAAGTGGCTGCGGTCATGCTGGTGCACCAGCATATATATATATATATATTCTTTTATTTGTTTCAGTCATTTGACTACAGCCATGCTGGAGCACTGCCTTTAGTTGACCTCAGGACTTATTTTTTGTAAGCCTAGTACTTACTCTATCAGTCTCTTTTGCCGAACTACCAAGTTACGGGGCATGTAAACACACCAACACCAGTTGTCAAGCAATGGTTGGGGGGGGGGGGACAAACACCGACACACAAACGCACACACACACACACACATATATATATACAACAGGCTTCTTTCATTCTCCATCTACTGAATCCACTCACAAAGCTTTGGTTAGCCCGAGGCTATAGTAGAAGACACTTGCCCAAGGTGTCACACAGTGGGACTGAATCCAGAACCATGTGGTTGGGAAGCAAGCTTTATCTTGTTAGATGACAGCCACCTCACATTAAATGATAAATGTTTCAGCCACTGTTTTCCCCAGCAGAAAACAGAATTTCATGGAAGCACACTGTTCCTTCATTTCAGCCATTACAAAAATCAATGAATAGGGGAGAAGCACTGCAAAACAGACACCCTCAGTCACCATAGTAAGTTCCAATGACAAATATTGAAAGATGACTAATGTTACTTTGATTGCAAGTTTTATGTTAGAGTATTTTCCTTCTAGAAGAGCCACTTAGTTGTATGGTTACAAGGTAAATCTATTGTTTACTATTTCACTAATTGAATAGACCATTAAAAGGAAAACTAAATTTCACAATCAAATAAATATTATGAAAATATACATTATATATGAGGGGGTACTCAAAAGTAATCGGAAATGTTCTCTGTGGGACAAGCCCATCATAGTTCGGGCTTCTGTCACTCCACTAGCAGCCACATGATGCAACCCTAAGGCATCAGTCTACTAACCGGCATTGATAGGTGAAATTGTACTGCTACATGGTACATGTTTGTTTTGCAGTGCTTCTCCCCTGTTCATTGATTTTTGCAATGGCTGAAATGAAGGAACAGTGTGCTTCCATGAAAATACTTTCATCATTATCATCATCATCGTCGTTTAACATCTGCTTTCCTTGCTGGTATGGGTTAGATGGTTTAACTGGCGAAGGCTGCATCAGGCTCCAATCTGATCTGGCAAAGTTTCTACAGCAGAATGCCCTTCCTAACGCCAACAATTCCAAGAGTGTAGTGGGTGCTTTTACATGCCACGGGCACAAGGGCCAGTCAGTCAGTTCTGACATCGACCATGCTCAAATGGAGCTTTTTATGTGCCACTTGCGCAGCAGCCAGTCCGATGGCACTGGCAACGACCACACTCAAATGGTGCTTTTTATGTGCCACCAGCACAGGAGCCAGGCAGGCGACGCTGCCAACGATCATGCTCACATGGTGCTTTTTATGTGCCACCGTCACGTGAGCCAATTAGCAGCCCTGGCTTGAACAGTGCTTTTAACGTTCCACTGGCATGGGTGCCAATCAGGCAGAACTGTCACCAGCCATGACAATGATTTAACTTGCCTCAACAGGTCTTTGCAAGCATAGTTTATTATCCAATGATTGAAGGGTACTCTTAAATGGGATGGTTATGCAGCACTGGCATAAGCCATGGTTATGGTCTCAAACACAGCATATCTCCAAAGGTCACTTTTCATTGCGTTTAACTCCATTTATTTATTGATCTATATTATACAAAACATTTCACCTAAACCTGGAGTTTCTACCTTTATAAACAGGCTGTTACATCCTTGTTACTTGTGTGAATTTTTGCTACCCTGGTAACTGTTTATTTATTTTTTCCGTGTTATTTGTAAACACTGGAAAAAACACACATACATTTACATATATATACATATATTTACATATATATATATACATACACACACACACACACACACACACACATATATATATATATATATATATATATATATATATAGAGAGAGAGAGAGAGAGAATAATAATAAATGGAACGAAACACATATAATCAATAAGTTCCTTTAATTCCTTATTATATGCGTTTTGCTCCATTTATTATTATTCTTTATATCAACTCAAAATACATCACTTTGACATGGAATTTCTAACCCTTAACCGGGTGTAATATCCCAGTTTTTGTGTGATTTTTGCTACCCTGGTAACTATTAACATATTTGCATTATCGAAGTTTTTCAACCAAGATAATATTAATATATACATAAATATATATATATATATATATATATATATATATATATATATATACACACACACACACACACACACAAAGATATACAAATATATATATATAGATACATATACTTACACGCATGTATATTTATATATACATAGTGAAACTATTAAAAGTGAAACTATTGTATCACATAATAGAGATTTTAATTCACTTTTGACACGTAATACTGAAACAATCTAAGAGATCACTGTAGGCTCACATTAAGCATGATACTCCATGGACCCTAAGTAATGCATGTGTAAAATTTGAATGAAATCAGTTGGGTAGTTCTCGAGTTTTTGTGATGCACACATACAGACATGCTCAGTTTTATATATATAAAGAGAGATATTTAAATAATAAGGGTGAAAAATTGAATATTAATTTGATTAATTTAAAACCGGTGGCCTAGCATGTCGAAAAATCTGAAGATTCGGAAAAATTATATTACATACATATAAGAGGGAAGACCACTAAGTGGCATCCATTTTGCTAGAAGAAGACCACCTATTGTCTGACCACTTAGAAAAGATTGTTCTCAAGAAAATTCAGCAAACGCCAGAACGTATGTTTTGCTCGCTTACGTTCTGGCGTTTGCTGAATTTTCTTGAGAACAATTTTTCTTAGTGGTCAGACCATAGGTGGTCTTCTTCTAGCATAATAGATGTCCACTTAGTGGTCATCCCTCTTATATGTATATATAGAAAGATATATAGATAGCTCTGTCGGCATATTCAAGCCCTGTTGATTTATAGTGGTACGATTCACCAATATAGTATGATTGATCTTATATGGATATAACCACTTCATATACCAAGTCAAAAAGTAGCTCGGCGAACAGCTCCATTCATAGTATAGGGTTTTACTTCTATACAATTGACACTACTTGAGCCAAATGAGTCAACAAGGGAATATGTATGTGATTACTTGACATATTAGAAACAGTAGCCAAATCCTCCTCAAATTATATTATCTTACAAAAGCATACATTGAATACACTAGCGTAGGGGAAGAGGGGACCGTCCGCTGTAGACAATATGTATTTTTGGGGGGTGAGGGTAAACTGAAGGGCCACCTCGGGCGGCACACTCTCTAGCTTCGTTAGTGATTGAATAATGTAAGTTAACTGAACATAGGAAAAGGCAGGCTGGTCACAGTTGGATTGCCTTTTGTCATACGTTTATTCAATCAGAGCTGACTTGGGGTTAAGCAATAACATTAGATACAGAAGGCGTCTCTGATCTATTATGTGAAATGGAATAGATCCGGAGTCTCTGGTCGGTTGACCTGCTACATAAAAAAAAACAACAACAAAAACAATCCAAGTCTCCTTCAAATCAGACTCTACCACATCAGGAAAAGATACATTGGATAAATTGTCCTAGTTACATTGTGGATAGAAACAGGATGGTTATAGTTGAAATACTTTCGACCATAAGTCTGCGCATTCAGCGTTAACCTGAAGCTAAATTGCAAAAAACTTGCCCTTTTAATGCTACTAACGCAATCATCTTGAAAATCGCCATCGGCTCCATACATGCTTCTTCCTAGGATCTTTGATTTAAGCTTGCCTTTAATATTGAAAAGCAGAGATTGATATTCTATCCCAAAATATTTCCATAGAAATTCTCATACCGAAAATAAGACTTCTTTTACGGGGTACGATTCCAATTATAGGTACACACTTTTTATTTCACTTCCTTATTCTTTTTATATAGCCGCACAAAAGCTTATTCCTTGAAGTCTCAAACGGTGCGGTGTGACGCCGTGGTGTGCCTCAGAATTTTAGAAATTAAGGCTTCGGAAAATTCATCTTAATGGCTGGGAATCTTGAAAAATGCATTATTCAGTTTCGTAGAACATGAGTATGACTAATAAAATGAAGTAAACAATGAGCATCTATATATATCTTTTTTTTTTTTCTAAATTTTCGACTTCCCACACGAAATCCGTCAATAATTCCTATCTTAACATACAAAACACAGCAGTAATTTCTAATTTTCCACGTGAGATGCGCTAGCAAATACTATTTTATCATGCAAAGTGCGTGAACTTATTAATGTTATTTATTTTTAGCACGACACGAAGTCGAAAGAAATTGTGAACCATTGGTATAATTAATAAATGTAAACAAATATTTGCCTGAATGGCAAATATTTGTTTACATTCATTAAATATACCCTAAATTACACATCACGCACTCTCTCTCTCTCTCTCTCTCTCTCTCTCACACACACACATACACACATTTAAACATATAAATAATAAATTATTTGTATCTGTGCGAGTAGAACTATTTAGTCCTTGGTTGCATTACATTAAGACATCAAATCGCATGCATTTGAAAATCCATTCATGTATTAATACTTACAGATGTATTTACCACAGGTCAAACCAAGTAGTAACCTCGATCTCGCCATTTAATTGATATAAAGGAAACAATGGCTTGAAATTTAAAATGTTAAGGATTAAGACAATAATATCAACGTACTTTCTCTAAGCAATATTCTCAAAGTACATATTCTTATCTGTGTCAATGGGTGTGTGTATCTGTTTACTCACAATGGAAACGAACCGGTTATACCGGACGTGAAATAAATTTTTAACGAATCACTGAGTAGTGCCCCCTTAATCACCATGCCCACAGCGTCACTATACAACAACAAATAAACAATGGAAGTCGCCTCCACTAAACAAAACAGCCAAAGTAGACGTTGTCAAGTAGAGGTGAATTAAATCGTTAATATAAGGCTAAGCAAAAAGGAAAAGAAAAAAAACTTTAAAATCGGGGAATGAAAAAAATATTGATTACATTTTTATTTTAATTTAAATCATGTCTTCTGATGCTCTTGTCAAGTGTGTGGCCTATAAGCTGTGAGTATATATTTTAATATTTTTGAAAGGCTCAAATATCACGCTCGCACGATCACGCACATGCACTTACGTATATATGTGTGTATGTATATACGTATGCGTGTATGTATGTGTGGGTGTATATATGTACATCATACATACATGCATACTTATACATGTGTGTGTATGTATATATTCATATATATATATATATATATATATACACACACACACACACACACACACACATATATATATACATGTATCTATACGCGCACATATATACATATAAGCTAAAGTTTATTCAAGATCAATCATAAGTAACATATATATAATGTTGGTGTATACAAATCCATTTAACAAATATACAAAAATAAAAATGGAAAAAGAGAAACAAAGAAAGAAAAAAGAGAAAGAAAGAAAGAAAACAAAAAAAATGACAAAACACCAATTGAACATCAAGTGCCTCAGCTGGTCGCAAACCACAAGGTTCAGTGGAACCGACTGAAGCAATCCAACAGACTTGCATGGGCAATGGCGAGTCTAAGGTGTTAGAACAGCCAAGCACCCTTGCGGGCATCACCTTGGTAAGGCGAGCTGCCAATGATGACACGAACTTCACCATTAGCAGCCCAGCCCCTCCAAATGTCTCAAATGCTACAGGCTGGGTGAGATAGTTCACTGATAGGTCCCGATACTTAAGGATTCTGTTCCATTTGACTATGGAAGCAGTGGACCTCCCATTTACCACAGCATTCAAGATGTGGGAGGGAGCAAGGGAGTCACAGACTATGACATCCCAGATGAAGTACCTACCTCTTGCCCAGGGACAGAGGGTAAGGCCATCTGGTTTTTTCCCATCACTTCTGGATAATCTCACCAGCTCCAGAATGGAGAGGATATTAACCTGAGCCAGGGTCAACTTAATGATTAAGTTTAGGTTGGTGTGACCAGCATTTATGTGGAAAGACAAACTGCAAAGACCTGTGGAATTGAGGAGCCTACCACAATCCCCCACAGACATTTGTTCCCACTCTGAGTGTGATGGAGCTGCAGAGCTCAACTAGACTGAGTTGACCACCAATGTTGGTCTCAGACAGGGCATCCATCTAGTTCCCTGAGAATTTTGCACTAGCAGAAAGTAGGTGACGCATTGAAAATCGATCAGGTTGATCAAGGAGAGAGTTGAAAGTAGCACCTGAACACAGATTGTCTAATACTCTCTGCTTCCATTTATCCTCAACTGTCACAAGAATTGTCAAATTCAGCTCTCTCCTCTAAAACAGAGCTTCATCCATCTCCCTGTTGGAACTAGTCCATGCTGGAGAGAAGATGTTGTTGCCTACCAAAGGGAAGCAAGCATAGATGGAGGAAAGACAACAGAGATGAGCACTTATGCAGACCTAGACTACCAAATTTTGGTATTATGGACAATGCAGCCTGATGGTGGGATTCTGGAGAGAGTCTGACATTGACCAAGGATTTGAGTTTCCTGAACATTAGATCATCAAAGCATTGGAGATTCGACAAGAATCTATAAGAGGTACTAACTCTGAGAAAATACAATAACTTAGGAATCGATATGTAATTCTTAAATATAAAAAAAGCCTACTTCAAGATTTTTTAAAAGTGGCTCGAGGTTAGCCATCTTGAATTGAAAGATGTACTCGAAAGCTCTGTCAGTAATTGGGGCTCCAAGAGAGCACCATGCTGATGAAGGAAGAATCGCAATAGAGGGGAAGGAGACTGTAAACAGGTTTACAGTCTGATGTGAAGCTGGATGGTTGAGGAGCTAGAGTTCACATTTAGAATTGTTAATACTAAGGTCCCTACGACCAGATTCCTTAATTATCATCCTCACAGTTGCATGGGCCCCTCAAGCAAGCATCATCATGATACCAGACATTCAAGTCCAGGTCAGCTCCCATCTTGGTAACATCATCAATGTCCAGTGCAAATAGAGCAGGTCCAAGTAGATCACCTTGTTGGACTCCAGAGGCAAACAGGATGAGGTGGTCACCAAAGGAGAGATAAGAGGGCTTCCAATAAGCTTGCCATGCAAAGTGATAGAGCTGTGCGGGCATTCTCCCTCACTGCATAGGAATGTATGCATGAATGTATGTAAAAGAGATGTAGTTGTCATTTAAGTTCATATCCTGAAACTGTGTTTTGAAACTGAAACAATCACATCTTGGAAGAGTGGTTTTAACCATCTAAAAATACAGAAAAATCCAATAAACCTAGTTTTCATTTATTTCTGGAAATGCCAGCATGGAAGGCAGACATTAAATGATGATGTTGAAATTTTTGTTGCATCACTGCATTCAAATCCCCAATATTGTTCCACTGCATTGCTGTGGAAGTGTGCAACTGACCAGGCTGTAGTGGTGCAACAAACATTTTCACAACTCAAGAACTGAAAGCCAAGTGAATTTAACAGTTTGTATGTGCTTTTACGTAATTAAAATGGCTCCATCATTATATAATTGCTCCATCTTTCTCCCTCTCACCCTCTCTTTCTACACACATGCAAACATGTGTGTGTGCGTGTGTGTATCAAAATGGGAGATGGAAAAAAATTTTGGTATTATTTATTCACCATTACATGTGTTTCATTTCTCAATAAGAGTTACAAAGGTGTACAAGTAGAATAAACAGGTATAAAATCTTGTATTAGAAGTTTATCAGGAAGAGAATCAAGCAATACAAAATTTACATTTGGATAATACTTTAATTTCCTTTAGTGAGACATCCAAATGTATTTTTTCCATTTTAGAAACTGAACAGTAATAAGTGCTGAAATATAATCTAGTGGATTATATTAGAGCAGAATATTATGTAGATAGGGTTATGATCCAAGCTGTGTCCTCATGAAGCACATCTGTATGTTCTAGTATGCCAAAATTATATGCAGACATTATAATTGTGTGAAGCATGCATAAGAGTTAAAAAATACAGGAAAATAATTTTTGCAATCTCCTGTTTTGATATGTAGTTAGTTAATCACTCTGCAAAAGCTATTTTCCAGTGTTTTTTTTTTAACACACACAGTTTTAACATCTACATACAATTTTGAGGTACTAGAATATGCACGTGTGCTTCAAGAAGAAACAGCTTGGATTATAACTCTACCTACCTATTCTGTGTGTGTGTGTGTGTGTGTGAGAGAGAGAGAGAGAGTGAGTGTGTTTGTGTCTGTGTGAGTGTGTGTGTCATTTGTATTTGTTTGTGCATGTGTGTGTGTGTGTGAGTATGTGTGCATGTGTTTGTGCATATGTTTGTGTGTTGTGAGTGTGTGTGTTTGTGTGCGTGTGAATTTGTGCTTATGTGTGTGTGTGTGTGTGTAAGTGTTTATGTGTGAGTGTGTTTGTGTTTGTGTGTGTATGTGTGCGTTTGCATTTGTGTTTGTGTGTGTCTGTGTGTGTTTGCATTTGTGTTTGTGTGTGTTTATATGTGTATGTGTGAGAGTGTGTGTGTGTTTATGAGTCTGTTTGTGTGTGTGTGTGTGTGTGTGTGTGACGTATTAACTCCAAACCAGTGGTGAGTCTATGTTATAGATTGCTTGTTATCTCTCAGACAGTCAGTCTATTTTAACATATTTTCAAACTTTCTTTCAGAACTGTTTTATTACATAGATATTGTTAATTTTCCTATTTAGCAAATACCACATGAATGTAATACAACGAGAAGATGGGTTCAGTCCTTCTGGAAATTGCTTCAAATATGAAAAACCTGTTGTTTATCCTGTGAGTATGTTTAATGTCATTTAAAAAAAAATATGATTCGAATCAGCTATTAGTAAATGTTACTACAATTACAAAAGTAGTATGCAATGTTGAAATACTGATTAGATAAAGTAAAATATAAATTGCTGCTGGTTATATGAAACTGAAGGATACTGGACACCAAACATGTGAGAAATACTGAAAAGAAAACCCACCCCACTCATATCAGCATTAAAAAAAAAGTGTTAAAGTTATGATAAGAAGAAGTGTTTCCTTCTCAAGCCATGCCAGGCTCATAAAGTCTATTTTCTTGGTTTCAGTGGCATATAAATTCCCCACCTGCATGGGATGCTGATCCATCACAGGGTTACTCATTTTTGCCGGCTGAGTGGACTGGAGCAATGTGACATGAAGTGCTTTGCTCAAGAACACAACGCATCGCCCGGTCCAGGAATTGAAACCATAATCTTATGATCATGAGTCCAACACCCTAACCACTAAGCCACGTGCCTCCACAAAGTTATGATAATGATGATAATAATGTTTATCGTTATAATTATGCTGCTGCAGCATAATTTATTCAGAGATGTTTTCGAAGTAATACTCAACAAATGAGCAAGAGAAATCCAAGAGAATGTCCACCATAGATATGATTATGTGACTTACAAGCATCTAGTTTAACACTTCCCCACCCCTTGGCAATCTTGCACATGCTCCCACATGCTGTATCAAGAAGTTACGGTGATGATGCAGAGCCAGTTGGGGTACGTTGTACATGAAGCTGTGGCTGTAATGCAGAGCTGATTGAGGTACATGTTGTATATGAAGTTGTGGCTGTAATGCTGCTGCCTGGGTCACTTGGTACGGGAGTTCTCGCAGGTTGTATATTCGCTGTTAACCATGGTGAAGTAATTCACGAACAGTGCTATGTTAGAACCTGTGCAGTGTTGCTTGTTGCTGTGTACGTAGAGAGATGATGTTGATGTTAGGACGAATGGTGGCGACGGAGATGGAGGTCGTTGAATGCTGTTGGACGAAATTGATGAGTCTCCATGTGGTTGCTGTTGTGTTGTCCCTGGAACTTGCTGCATCCTGTGTGGTCAGTGGCTAGACCTTAAAAGGTCTGGGACCAAAGACATCATGATGATGTAAAGCTGGAGTTTTATAGGGAGCAGTCGGCTCAAACTAGGGTTGAGAACAGACTGTCTCACATGACCTTATTTGAAGGCTGCGATTGGTTGGGTTGCATATTGGCATGCGATAGAGCAAGAGACAATTGTGCCAATACCAACCAATCAGAGTAGTGGACACAACAGGGTCCAAAATGCGGCCAAAGGCTAGCTGTTCTCTACTACGTTCATATGTATGTATGTATATATAACAGAGAGGAGAGGAATTTCCTTCAAGTGTACGCTACATATCCATTTTATTGTTTCAAATATTCTAAATTATGTAAAATTTATTTAACTTCTTTTTATCTCTCTTATAAGCTCCCTCCTGGTTTGCTTTACCTACATGATGGGGATTATTCTCAGAAAAAGAGACTTTCATCCTGCAGTCCATTAGAAAACAAGGATTCTGTTCTGTCTCGAAGAAAGCAAAGGTAAAATTTAATAAACAGAGGAAAAGTATTATTCTTGCAATTGTTCATTTATGTAATGAAATGCCATCAAGGATGAGGATTAGGGGTAATTTTACTCAACTAAAACCTCCATGCTTCCTGAAATTCGCCAACACTACACCTGATATCCCCACCTCCATATACGCATGTACACATGTAGATCATGACTCATACACTGTTCACTTTCCTGATTTTTGTACATAATTCTATGTACTGTACATGCACCTTTGATGAGATGTAGTGCTTGTTATTATTTCAAAATGTCTGGTTTTAACATTTGTATAGCAAATGTTGCTGTGTTTACAAAATGGAATTGTGCTTCTTTTCGTAGGTCTCATTATTAGTGACAGGACTAAGTGGCGAGCTGGCAGAATTGTTAGCATGCTGGGCAAAATGCTTAACAGCATTTCGTCTGCCACTACGGTTCTGAGTTCAAATTCCGCCGAGGTCGACTTTGCCTTTCATCCTTTCGGGGTCGATTAAATAAGTACCAGTTACGCACTGGAGTCGATGTAATCGACTTAATCCCTTTGTCTGTCCTTGTTTGTCCCCTCTATGTTTAGCCCCTTTGTGGGCAGTAAAGAAATAAGCATTTCATCTGTCTTTACATTCAGAGTTCAAATTCTGCAGAGGTCGACTTTGCCTTTTATCCTTTTAGGTCGATAAAATAAGTACCAGTTGAACACTGGGGTCAATGTAGTCCCTCCCACGAAATTGCTGGCCTTGTGCCAAAATTTGAAATCATTATATGTGACAAGACTTGCATCTGTTTTCTGTTTACAAGGCATAAAGAGTAAGGAAACAGGTAGGAGCTCCTTAAAAATCAATGCTATTTGTCAGTGTCATTGAATTCAAAACTTTTTGTTTTATTTGTTTGAATATCATTGCTGTCATCATTGTCATTGCCATCGACATCACCACTACTGCCACCATCATCATAGTCATTTAATATCCACCTTCAATGCTGGCAAGCCAGAGGACTGCACAGGCTCTTCTCTCTGCTTTGGCATAGTTTCTACAGCTGAATGCCATTCCTACTGCCAACCACTTTGCAAAGTGTACTGCGTATTTTCTACATGGCACCAAGAACTGGCAAGGTCACCAAGTAATATGCAAGTCAAAGAAAAAGATCCCTCAGTGGATGGAGGGGTTATATCAAGAGAGTTGGCTTTGTGTCAGGTTATGAGAGGTTAAGCCTTGATAGAGGAACAGAAACAGATGTCTTGCTGTAGAGGAGATATGTGGTTTCCAGTAGGACTAAGGCTTGACAAATGTTTGCTGTTTTGTACATTCTTGAGTCATAAGTTTTTCTTCACACAAAAGAAGTTTCATTTTTATCAAACAAAACTGATTTAATTTTGATTTCATTTAGAATTCCGTTAACAGAATCTTTGTATTTATATTATTACATAAAACCTTTCCTAGCAGAACTATCATCATCAAATACAAACAGTGGGATGGATAGAGTGTGTGCCACCTGGGGCAACCATTGAGTTTGCTCCCCACCCGTCTTGCTCCCTATACTCTTAAACAGCAGGCCCAAAAGTGCCATGTCCATAAAAGTATCACCTGTGTACAGATCAACCCCCTTGCCCTGCCCTAACTGTGTTACTGAACACAAAGAAAGAATATGTGTGTGTGTGTGAGTGAGTGTGTAGAAGGTTGAAAAGGAACACACAAGTTGATATGTATAAGGAAAATAAGACAAGGTAGAAAATGCTAAAATAATTTTATTGTGAAGAACATTTTAGTACTGGTTTCAGTTTTTGCAACTTTTTCAACTTAGAGTAAAGCATGAAAAACAATTAAATTGTGAAAAAATTTAATGAAATGTTTTTTTAAAGTATTTCCATAGTTTTCAAATGTAAGGGACATTTTCCTGCTTTCTGTCTGTCTCTGACTCTCTTTTTTACTCATGTTAGGTCTTGGTAGCAGGTAGTAGCAGTTCTAATATTTGATCAAATATTAGAACTGCTACTACCTGCTACCAAGACCTAACATGAGTAAAAAAGAGAGACAGACAGAAAAAATGGAAAATGTCCCTTGCATTTGAAAACTATGGAAATATTTTTTTTAAATATTTCATTTAATTTTTCCACAATTTAATTGTTTTTCATGCTTTACTCTAAGTTGAACAAGTTGCAAAAACTGAAACCAGTACTAAAATGTTCTTCACAATAAAATTATTTTAGCATTTTCTACCTTGTCTTATTTTCCTTATATACATATCATCATCATCATCGTTTAACGTCCTATCACTAATAGTGAGACCTATGGGTTGGATGATTTGACTGAGGACTGGCAAACCAGATAGCTGCACCAGGCTCTAATCTGATCTGTCAGAGTTTCTACAGCTGGATGCCCTTCCTAATGCCAACCACTCCGAGAGTGTAGTGGGTGCTTTTACATGCCACCGGCACGAGGGCCAGTCAGGCAGTATTGGCAACAGCCACGCTCAAATGGTGTGTTTTATGCACCACCTGCACCGGAGCCAGTCCAGCAGCACTGGCAACGACATCGCTCGAATGTTTTTTCATGTGCCACCAGCACAAGTGCCAATAAGGCGACGCTGGTAACGATCACGCTCAAATGGTGCTTTTTATGTGCCACCGGCACGGAAGTGAGACAGCTGCTCTGGCAATGATCACGCTCGGCTGGTGTTGTTAGCGCTCCACTGGTATGGGTGCCAGCCATCGAATTTGTAGTCTTAACCCCAAAAATAGATGAAATGGTCATGGATGGAGTGATTTCAATCATAGTTTTGTTCAGTTAAGGTTCATCTAGGGTTAAGAAATTTTTTTGTAAGCAAAAAATGTTCTCTTCATCTGTTCGTTTACATGTTTTTTTAATTTTTTTTACTTTTAGATATCCAAATATTCCTTATTCACCTGTTCTTGTGGATAAAAGAAGAAAAGAGAGGGTTGTAAAAATTGCTAGTAAAATACTAGTTGCATTGGTAAGATTTGAAATCACTTTCTTTCCTATATATATATATATATATATATATATATATATATATATATATATATATGTTAAATTCAACTTATGTTGAAAGCCAACAAACAGAGTTTGCTTTAGAAGCATTGAGATGTATTGAAAGATACAGATAAGGAAATAATTTTATTCTCAAACGCAGGATAATGCTAATAATAGCATGAACAGGATAAATAATAATATTGTTTTGCTATATTCTTAGCACTATCCTGCATTTGAGAATAAAATTATTTCCTTATCTGTGTATATTGTTGTTGTCATCCTTTTGTCTCGGAAGACATTGGAGTTGCGCATAAACTAATCCAGTCTGGTTTTTACATCCATGTCCTCTCCAGTTTCCTCTCCAGTTTTGCGCAGGCCTGGGCTAGATGTAAGAAGTGAGCCATGTGATCCCACAACATAATCAGCTGCAGTGGAAGTCATAGATTACTCATTTCCAGTTCTCATCACTGGATCCTATTTGACAATGATATTGTGGCTTGGTTAGCTGAGAGCTGGAAATTTGTTCAAGCTGTGCATCATTTCCCACATAAAACCAACCATAATATTCAGTTTTAATGAATCATATTTATTTCCTTGTTGACATTACAAATGTTAATTGCTAAAGACTGTTGTGCTTAATATCAGTAGCTAGTGTGTGAAAATGTATGGTTAGAGGAAAAAATAAAAGTCTTCATGCTTGTTGAGATGGTCAAAGTGACATGACTACCTGTTGGCCAAGAAAACTTCTACCACCCTCTGCCAGTGCTTGCTCTTCTCCTTCTAGTTTGTATTTCATGTGCATGCCAATTTATAACCATCATTTGGGATGAAACCATATAAAATTTATAATTGTTCTTAACACCCACACAAATGCTCCAGAGCAGTGATTTGCTAAGATGTGGGTTAAGATCTCTTGATATGTTATGGCTATCCTTTGTTACTGAGCTGATGTGATTTTGAATGTTATGTACCATTACAAGATCAACTGCTTCCTTCCGGAATATCCAAGTAAGATTTTGGTTGTATTTGTGAAGGCAATCTTTGACATGTATCATATATTCATTGTTTTCTCTTTTACTCTTTTACTTGTTTCAGTCATTTGACTGCGGCCATGCTGGAGCACCACCTTTTGACAAGCAAATCGACCCCAGGACTTATTCTTTGGAAGCCTAGTACTTATTCTATCGGTCTCTTTTGCCGAACCGCTAAGTTACGGGGACATAAACACACCAGCATCGGTTGTCAAGCGATGTTGGGGAGACAAACACAGACACACAAACATATACACACACATACATACATATATATATATATATATATATATATATATACGATGGGCTTCTTTCAGTTTCCGCCTACCAAATCCACTCACAAGGCTTTGGTTGGCTCGAGGCTATAGTAGAAGACACTTGCCCAAGATGCCACGCAGTGGAACTGAACCCGGAACCATGTGGTTGGTAAGCAAGCTACTTACCACATAGCCACTCCATTTCTATAGCAAATGCTGCTTGTGCTTACATAATGGGATTGTGCTTCCTTTTAACATGCCTTATTCTCAGCAACAGGACTCGCATCTGTTTGCAAACATAAGGAACAAGGAAGCAGCTTGGAGCACCTGTCAGAACTGAAATTGGTTGCTAGACTGTGGGTGATGCAGCAGCCTTACTCAAAATCAACAGACATCATTACCACAGCCATCATCATAGCTGTCATCACCTTCTTCCTCCTCCTCCTCCCCTCCTCCCCCTCCTCCCCCTCCCCTCCTCCCCTCCCCTCCTCCCCTCCTCCCCCTCATCATCCTCACCATCATTCCCTCCTCCACATCATCATTATCATCATCATCATCATCATCAACAACAACAACAACAACAACAAGCACCCACTACACTCTCGGAGTGGTTGGTGTTAGGAAGGGCATCCAGCTGTAGAAACCTTGCTAGATCAGATTGGAACCTGGTGCAATCCTCAGTCAAACCATCCAACCCATGCCAGCATGGAAAGCGGATGTTAAATGATGATGATGATGGTGATGATGATGATGATGGTGATGATGATGATGATGATGATGATGACTATAGGCACAAGGCCTGAAATTTGTGGGGTGGGGACTAGTTGATTACATCAATCCCAGTGTTTAACTGGTACTTAATTTACCAACCCTGAAACGACGGAAGGCAAAGACACCCTCAGTGGAATTTGAACTCAGAACATAGTAACAGTCAAAATACTGCTAACTAAGCATACTGCTAACTAAGCATACTGCTCGGTGTGCTAACAATCCTGCCAGTTTGCCACCTTAACACCAACAAAATAATAATATGAGAAAGTGATTTTTTTTGTTTATTGATTAATTCTGTTTTATTTTTGTCTAGGGTTGTTATGATGGTTCTGGCCTTCAGCAAGCAAACAGAAATAAACTGTTGCCGTGTATTCAAAAGGTAAGTGGTCAGTCGGTTTCACTTCCTGTCTTTGTTCTGAAAAGCTGAGTGAGTTAGCTTTATTTACCTTTGCTCCAATCACCATGGACATTTTCCTGATATTTGTTGACACTCTGTCGCTTACGACGTCGAGGGTTCCAGTTGATCTGATCAACGGAACAGCCTGCTTGTGAAATTAACGTGCAAGTGGCTGAGCACTTCACAGACACGTGTACCCTTAACGTAGTTTTAAGGGATATTCAGTGTGACACAGTGTGACAAGGCTGGCCCTTTGAATTACAGGTACAACAGAAACAGGAAGTAAGAGCGAGAGAAAGTTGTGGTGGAAGAGTACAGCATGGTTCGCGACCATCCCCTGCCGGAGCCTTGTGGAACTTTAGGTGTTTTCGCTCAATAAACACACACAACACCCGGTCTGGGAATCGAAACTGCGATCCTATGACCACGAGTCCGCTACCCTAACCACTGGACCATTGCGCTTCCACTTTCCTGGTATATATAGTAAGTAAATAAACCCCAGAATGTTACACTTGTCTTTACTCAAAGACTAATAATACAATAATATGCTTCCTTGTTGAAAGCCAGAATGAAAATTGGTGGTTCTAGGACAACTGCCTCCTGACAACTTCTCTCTTGATCATTTGGTGGTGATGATGATGATGATGATGAATGATGAATGATTAATAATTGTCAGAGTGCAATTATCTGTTGGCAGCTGTCCAAAGATACAATTGTCCCTGACATCCAGTACTGAACTTGTTGGTCACCCCACCAAATATTTGAATCTGTGCCATAGGTTGGTCAAATAGAGCTGTTTAGCATTGTTTTATTTTATAGTTCGAAGATGAAGAGAGACAGGTGTAAAATTTACTGCCCCTTTTAAACTGATAAGGTCAATGTAATTGACATTCAGTATGAACTTCTGTAGATTGATGCCAGTAGGGGAAACGTAGGTAGAAGGACAGTTCCAGAAGACTGAAATTCTGAGGAGGAATGATTGATCAAAATGTTGAAAGCTGGGTTTGCAGAATGGGAAACAATATAAATAACAAGTAGAGGAGTTTTCATTGTTTAACCATAGGTTAGCCCTAACTGAGCAGGTTTATGATCAAAAGCATTCCAACTATGACCTCCTCTCCTTTTACATATAGAAAACATCCAATATACCCCTTCCTAAGATATGATATTTGAGGGAGAATAAACTGCTGCTTCTAGCAAGCCAAGCAACTATGTATAGAGGCTCCCTCGTTGGCTCAAATTGTAGAGAGGATGTTGTTGTTGCTTCACTACATGTCTCATGGTTTTTGGAATTACATAAAGCATGTTGATGAGTTACAGTTAATGTTAAAATTGCATTATTTAAGAATTTAGTTGTAGTGTTGGCACTAAAACTGTTATATAAATAATGGAATGTTTATCTAAGAAATTCGTTGTTCTCGAATCGTCTAATGTCGTCATAGTTACTTTTTACTTCTTTTTTCAACTGTTTTTTAGACCAATTTTTTTTCTTCACTCAGTTTCTTTTTTTGCATTTTAAGTCTATTACCTTCCTATTTCTTCTTTGATATTTGTCTTCTTTTATCAATTAATCATTTGCTTTTCTGGTTTACATCTTCTGTTTTATTTTTGTTTAATCTTGTGTATGTCTAATACTTATTTGCTTCTAATACATATTTATTTCAATATTGTAATATTTTTTTTCATGATTGTTTTCAGAAAAATAGTAATTTGCTGAATATACATCAAAGAATGCAACATTTTTATGAGGTGTGTATAAAGTTTCTACATATCCGAGCATGGCCAATGCCAGTGCTGCCTGACTGGCTCCTGTGCCGGTGGCATGTAAAAAGCACTATTTGAACATGGTTGTTACCAGAACCACCTGACTGGCCCTGGTGCCAGTGGCATGTAAAAAGCACCCACTACTCCATTAGGAAGGGCATCCAGCTGTAGAAACCTTGCCAGAACAGATTGGAGCCTGGTGCAGCCTCCTGGCTTGCCAGTCCTCAGTCAAACCGTCCAATCCATGCCAGCATGGAAAGTAGACATTAAACGATGATGATGATTCCTAGTTATGATTTGGAATGTGCAAGCAAGAAAGCAAAATTTTCTGTAATTTGGAGTGAAAAATCGAAATTATAAATATACAGATACAGGCATGGCTGAGTGGTTAAGATGATTGCTTTGCAACTATGTTTCAGGTTCAGTCCCACTGTGCAGCACCTTGGGCAAGTGTCTTCTATTATAGCCCTGGCTGACTAATGTCTTGTGAATGAATTTTGTAAACAGAAACTGTGTGGAAGCCTATTGTGTATGTGTATGTATGTGTGTGTGTGCATGTATGTGTGTATGAACATATGTATATGTATATATGTGTGTGCGTTTGTGTTTGTAGCTCCACCACTTGACAAATGATGTTGGTTTGTGTACGTCCATGTTTCTCATCGGTTCAGCAAAAGAGCTGATAGAATAAATACTAGACTTAAAAAAATAAGTACTGGGGTCAATTTGTTCAACTGAACTCTTCAAGGCAGTGCCCCAGCATGGCCATGTCCGATGATGGAAACAAGTAAAATGTAAAATATACGAACAAAAGCAAATATCAATTATGATACTCACTTGTAACTGATTTCTGAAGCTTTTAATTTTCTGTTGAGGATTTTGAGTAAATATTGTAAAAACACCAACTATCATCAAAGAGTTACAACTCCAATAATTAGCTAGGTGCAGGCATGGCTTCTCAATCACCTGGTTTCATGTTCAGTCCCATTGTGTGGCACCTTGAGCAAATGTCTTTTCCTTAGCCCTGGGCCAACTAAAGTCTTATAAGTGAAAATTTAGTAGATGGAAACTGAAAGAAGCTTGTTCCATGCATTCATTCATTCATTCATTCATATATACATACATGGAGGTATGTGTGTGCATGTATTGTGTGTGTATATGTGAGTTTTGAGCAGTGATGTCATTTCTCCCTGTCAACAAACCATCTGCTGGCTTTGTGCCTTCGAAGATGTGTGGAGATCCCTTACTTGAAAAATATGAAGAGCATCCAACTGTAAAACAATGCCTCAGTAGTATATTCATCTAACTCATGTTAACAAAGAAAAACAGAAGTAAAAATGAGTGAATAAACACTAAGATGGAGTCAAATAAGCTCTTAAATTTCGATAATGCTGAAAAAGCAGATGCATGGCTAATACACTAATGATTCTGTCACCTCGCTGCTTTACATATTTATATATTGAAAAGAAAAAGCTTGCAATTTAATTTATGTTTGTGAAACATGAATATACAATTTCTGTTTAACAGGATTCCAGTGGAGAGGAAGAAAGCTATTCTGAAAAAGAATATGAGTCAAATGAACAAAGAGAAAACATGTAGGTGTCATACTTATTTAACTTATTGAAAAAAATAATGAGCAACTAAATAGTTAACTACATATATAAAATTACATATCAGATTTACAGGTATTATATTTTTGTTTATATTACAACAGAGGATATTTGGTTAAGATGAGTTTGCTTATGTCACGATGACATGAGCAAATGTTTGTATGCATATAATATTGGAGAGAAAAAAATGTATTGGTGATGTGAATAAGGCATGATACTTCATTGGTTGTATGAACAAAGTCTATTGTGTGCTTGTGGCCTTGTGTGATGGCTGTCTGGCTGAATCATTGTTGAAGTATCTGTAAGTGCTTGGATAGAAAATGAGTGGTGTGACGAGGATATTTGAGTGTTTATCAGTATATGTATGGGAAGGTGTTTAAAGGAAAAGAAATCAGTTATTGATACTGGACCAAGCATTTTGGAAGATTTTGCCAATAAAGCCAAGAATCAAGAGCTCCACATTGTTGTACAAACTTGTAAACAGTGGGTCAGATGAGAGAAGACTCAGAACTGAAGTTGCAGAATACAGGCCTGAATGACTTGGTGTTGTTGTGCCAGACATCTAACAAATGTGCTCTAAAACAACCAGCCAACCAACCAGCCAACCAACCAGCCAGCCAACCAACCAACCAACCAACCAGCCAACTAACCAGCCAACCAGCCAACCAACTAACCAGCCAGCCAACCAACCAACCAACCAGCCAACTAACCAGCCAACCAGCCAACCAACTAACCAGCCAGCCAATAACCAACCAACCAACCAACCAACCAGCCAACCAGCCAACCAACCAGCCAACCAACCAACTAACCAGCCAACCAGCCAACCAACCAACCAGCCAACCAGCCAACCAACCAACCAACCAACTAGCCAACCAGCCAACCAACCAGCCAACCAGCCAACCAACCAGCCAACCAACCAACCAGCCAGCCAGCCAACCAACCAACCAACCAACCAACCAACCAGCCAACCAGCCAACCAACCAACCAACTAGCCAACCAACCAACCAGCCAACCAACCAACCAACCAACCAACTTCCAACCAGGTTCCATTGAGTTGACATTTGATACAGTAGATGACAGGTTTGAAGATACT
The DNA here is from genome assembly GCF_046866305.1 of Octopus bimaculoides. NCBI lineage: Eukaryota > Metazoa > Mollusca > Cephalopoda > Octopoda > Octopodidae > Octopus > Octopus bimaculoides. Next base: position 108,142,728 of record NC_142932.1, on the reverse strand, counting down.
GTCATCTACTGCATGTGACATAGAAAGGCGATCTAGGATCATCTGCGGTGATGATGTTTATGTCTTTTAGTAATCATGGGACAAACATTGCAATGGGATCAGAAACAGGCAAAGGATCCAGGTTGGGTATGGTGAGGGGTGAAGGAACTGCATTGAGGATAATAATGTATTTAGCGCATTATTCAATGTGTCATTTTTTTTAATTACAAAAGGGTGTGATTTTAAGGATACCTGGCTCCTAATTTTAGCAGGCTGAATATCTGCATAGAAACTCCCTCGTAGGTTTATGTTTCTATGTTGTTATTAGCATTAGTGGTGGTGATGATAATCAATTTAATAGTAAAAAATTTTGTTTTATTTTCAAAAGAAAAAAAAAAAAGAAAAATGGAATTTTCTTTGTATTATCTTTTATGTCTTTTCATATCACCACTTTCTAGAGATTTAACCCAGCAGTCAGACAATAATGCTGAATGTAATCGCAACTCTGACAGTCCTGTCTCAGAAAAAGGAAAATCCCATTCAGGTGCAGACTTTAATCACAAGGATGAGATAGTTACTGCTGCAACATGTAGGATCCTTACTGAGAAACACATAAAGCTGCACACTGAGGGAGCTGTCTCTACTTTCAAGAAGAAGACATCTGATCGATTGTCACCCACTCAGATCAATAATATACTGCCAGAACCATACGATGTTTTGGTTGAAAATTCCACCCAAACTGATTTCACAGAGTCTGTCGATCAGAATATTCATCAACAAGCAGTTAAGTCATTTTCATAATCAAGTTCATTGTCATCATCATTTCAATGTTCAGCTTACTAGGGTTGCATTAACTTTTGTCAATGTAGATTTATTATGGGTGGATACTTTTCTTGTTGCTAACCCTCAATTATTTCCAAGTAAGGTAATATTTCTCCTTGGCTGAACATGTTTTTGTGGAAGACTGGAAATGAGTTTATGATGTTGACACTTGCTTATAACTATAATGTGATGTCGATACAAGGGGACAGAAATACACATGCATGCACACACGCACACGCACACAAAATGTCTTTCTTCCAGTTTCTGATTACCAAATCCATTCACAAGGCTTTGGTCTGCTTTGGGGCTATAACAGAAAACACTTTCTCAAGATATCATGTAGTGGGACTGAACCCCAAAACTACATGGTCGGGAAGCAAACTTCTTAATCGCACAGCCATACCTGCACAAGTTATATTTATCAAAATGAATAGGCTTCAAATTTTGGCCTCAAGGCCAGCAATTTCGTGGGGAGGGGATAAGTCAATTATATCAACCCCAGCGCTCAACTGGTACTTATTTTATCGACCATGAAAGGATGAAAGGCAAAGTAGACCCTGGCTTTATTTGACCTCAGAACATATACTTCTTTATTGCCCACAAGGGGCTAAACATAGAGGGGACAAACAAGGACAGACAAAGGGATTAAGTCGATTACATTGACCCCAGTGCATAACTGGTACTTAATTTATCGACCCCAAAAGGATGACAGGCAAAGTCGACCTCGGCGGAATTTGAACTCAGAACGTAACGGCAGACGAAATACCGCTAAGCATTTCACCCGGCGTGCTAACGTTTCTGCCAGCTCGCCGCCTCAGAACATACAGCTGAATGAAATGCTGTTAAGTATTTCGCATGGCATGCTAATGGGCAGCTCACCACCTTTCAAATGTGTAATATAAATGAAAAGAAGGATACATAAGCTCTGTGCTTGTTGGGATGCAGTTCTTTTGAAGTTAGTTTATAGCTGCTTGTTTTCACAGATATCCTACCAATCATAATAATTATGATCCACACAGCACTTTAACTGCTCATTTATAATGCATGAAAAGAGCCATATCCATTTATTATGTGTGTCATAGCTATGTTTTATTGATTTTGTTTCTATCAAAGGTTAACAATGAAATAACATCTGGCTCAGTCACTAATTATAAAATTGTGGTAAAAACTGGTAATAAATTAGGTGCTAGCACCAGAGCTCAAGTTAAAATAGTGCTATATGGAGATCGTGGAAGAACTAAACCTATAGATTTGCTTGAATCGAAGACAAACAAGATAAAATTTCAAAAGGGAAAGGTAAATATCTTTTTTTTTTATAAAGTTAGTATGAAAAACTTAATTAATCATATTGATCTATTTTCATTTAGTTATTGATTTTGACTCTGAAAGTAATTAAAATACTAAATTCATTGTTTTAAGTTAGAAAAATGAAAGCTTTTCTGTTAGCATATTGACATATTTAAATTCCAAAAACTCATTTAATATTTCTTAATCCCTAATGATCAACTACTACTTCAGTCCCTGTACATTAATTCTAGTTGTGTTATGTGAAATTTAATCTTTGAGCTGTTTTAATGATGATGGATAGCAATCTTTTCTATAATTTTATGTTTGTGTTAATCTCGCCAAATATATATTTCACTCTAAAATGCTTGGTCAGCTTGGAATCCCTTTAGAGGTTTATTGACAACAAATAATATCTGAAGTTATATATTTTATTTTAATTTTTCAGGAGGATCATTTCTTTGTGGAGTCATTTTCTGTTGGTCATTTGGAAAAGATTCGCATTGGCCATGACCGTCCTGAGTTGCGTAAGTTGCTTTTATAGCCTAAGTGATTACTTTTTTTTATCCAATAAATCTATATTATAAAAGTAGTAGATGACATTGCTAAGCCTGTACTTCATAATCAATATGTCGTTATTATTAATTTCTTCTGGTTAGTTACATTATCTGCAAATTTATAGGAAAAAGAAAATAATTTATATAATGATATTCATATCTTTCTTTTGTATGAAGTAAAAAGGCTTCAAACAGGAATCAAAACTTAATTTTAGACTCTAATTACAAGACACTTGCCTCATTGTAAATAATAATAATGATTGTATATCAATCATCATCATCATCATCATCATCATTTAGTGTCTGCCTTTCATGCTAGCATGGGTGGGACAGTTTGGGAGGAGTTGGCAGGCAGAGGCCTGCACCAGACTTCTGTGACTGTTTGGGCAGGATTTTTACAGCTGGATGACCTTCCTAACACCAACCACCCAGCAGAGTGGACTTAGTGCTTTTTACATGGCACAAGCACAGGGTAGGTCAGTTTTGGCAAGGTTTTTACAGCTGGATGCCCTTCCAAATGCCAACCACTTTACAGTGTGGACTGGATGTTTTTGAAGTGGTGCCTGCACTGACAGGGTCACCAAGTAATCTGCAAGACAAAAATTTTTTGAGAGGGGAGGGGCATTGGAGGAGGTGATCTTATATCAGATGATGAGGGGTTATAGTACAACAGAGAAACAGAAACAGGTGTCTTGCTGTAGAGGAGGTACAAGGTTACCCAGCTGGGGGGAAAGAGGGAGAGAGAGAGATCAAGAATGAGGATAGAAACAGGTATGTTGCTGCAAAGGAGATACATGGTTACCCAAAGGAGATACATGGTTACCCAAAGGAGATACTTGGTTACCTGACCAGAGGGAAGTGCTGGAGAAGGGAGAGAGAGAGAGTGGGAGGCATCAGAATAGAGATGTTGGCAGTGCCAGGCATACTTTCAAGGGATGGGGATCAGAATATAAATGGGATGGTTGATTAAAGGCAGAGAGAGATATAGATGGTGGCAAGTGCCAGGGCATACCCTTGAGGTTCAAAGGTCATAATATATTTGGCAGGATATTGCCAAAGAAGCATGATTAGAGAGTAGGGAGGGGAAGTGAATGGTGAAAATCTGGGTATATAGAATGGGCGGGGTGCTACCAGATAGCAATGATATAGAGAGACAGGGCCATGAGGACAGGATTGGGGAGTGAGAGGTAGGCATAGTGCATGAAGGAGGAAATGTGAAGAAGAGAAGAGATTTAGAGATGTAGATTGGTTTGTTGGGGAAGGGTGTGTGGCAAGTTTTCTTGTTACATGTGGGTAGAACATGTGGAGGCTACCAGATAGCAATGTTACAGTGGGACAGGGTCAAGAGGACGGGATTGGAGAGTGGGAGGTAAGCATAGTGCATGAAGTGGAAATGTGAGGAAGAGCTGTAGAGACATGGTTTGTTTTGTTGTGGTAGAGTGTGTGAGAAGATTTCTTGTTATGTGTGGGTGGGACACACAGCACTTCTAGAAATCAGTTTCGTTGATATGGGCGGGTATTCTCAACAACAATTTTGGTCCTTGCTAGGTTAATTTTATGGCCCTTTGATTCCAGGTTTTGCTTCCATACCTGGAATTTATTCTCTAATTCTGCTAAGGATTCTGCAATAAGTGCAAGGTCATCAACATATAGCAGTTCCCATGGGCGTCCAGTTTTGAATTCCTCTGTTACAGTCTGGAGGACTATAACGAATAAGGGTGGGCTGAGAACTGAGCTTTGGTGAACTCCTACTTGTACGCTAAATTCATTACTGTATTCATGGCCGACTCTCACCTTACTGACAGCACCACTGTACATGACTTGTACAGCTTTAACAAGCCACTCCTCTACTCCTAATTTCCTTAGAGATCACCATATAACAGATCGGACAACTCTGTCGAAAGCTTTCTCCAGGTTGACAAAGGCTAAGTACAATGGCTTACTTTTGACCAAGTACTTTTCCTGCAGCTGTCTCACTAGGAAGATGACATCTGTGGTTCTCTTGCCAGGCACAAAGCCAAACTGCATTTCATCTAGTTTATTTCTATTTCTAATCAATTGAGCTACAACCCTCTCTGTAATTTTCATGACTTGGTCTAGCAGTTTAATTCCTCTGTAGTTGTTTCTATCTAAGGCATCACCTTTACCCATGGTGCCTTTCTGAATAACCTGATTAACAATATGGGTGACTAAGCTGTATCCTACACCACTGGAAATTTTAATCACCTCAGCAGTGATTCTTGATGGCCCAAGGGCTTTCCCTGTCTTCATATCCTTAATTGCCTTATCTTTTATGTTGCTATCAACTCTGATGGCTGGTCCCTCAATTGGTTAGATATTTGGTAGACTCTCCTTCTTCCATTCATTTTCCACATTTAGTAACCTTTCATAGTAACACTTCCATGCTTCTTTCTTCTCTGAGTCACTAAGTGCAAGCACACCATTATCCATTCACACACATTTCTCACCCACCCATCTCTATTCTCTCTGATACACTGCTTTGCAATCTTGAACACCTCATGCCTCTGATTCTCAGTTGAACATTTGCAAATCTCTTACCTTCAGCTATTCTTTTTGCTATGTAAACCTGACGTCTAGCTGCCCTTTTGGCTACCTGATATAATTCTCTGCTTCCACTGCTTTTTTAGTCTTTCCAGATCTGTCTATTTGCTTTTACAGTACTGTCTACCTCCTTGTTCCACTACCTTGTCACCCTTGGTCTAGCTGGGACTCTGCACCAACCACAGATTTCATCTGTAGCCCTCACTAAATTTGTCTCACATGAACTTTTAATTGTTCTCTATGCTATATGTTCCCAACTCTTCCTCTCTTTCATCAGAAGCTTCCATTAGGAAATCTTTAAATTTCTGTCTGTTTGCTAGGTCTTTGAGCTTCCATAATCTTCTTTTCCAGACTGATTTATTTCTGCGAGTCTTTCTAGCCCTTGCTATTTATTTGTAATATTTTACCAATCACCTTATAATATTACTCATATTTCCAGAAGAATTTCATATTAGAAATAACAAAATTCATACAACAAATGAACTTGTAAACTTATATTTGTCATTAATTTGAGACAGGAAAGAGAAAAAGTAAAATAGGTTCCATCATTAGAATTCTTGCTCTTTACAGTATCTAATTGCTACTTTTAATGTATAATGTTACTTTACAGTAAAAATCTTAACAGTTAATTCTTTCATAAATTCATTTGAATTTAAAAAGTAAATAGAATTCTTTACATTTATTAATCTTCCATGTCAAATAACCAATGGTATTACATTTTCTTATTTTTTTCATATGTACATTTAGCATATGCTTGGTTCTTAGACCAAATAACAATATATGACCTTCAGCAGAAATGGACCTATGAATTTCCTTGTGCTCAATGGCTTTCTGGACAAGGTGGAGACAGAAAGACATGCCGTGACCTTGTACTTGGTCCCTACTGTGCTACTAGTGAAGGTGAGATCTATGAGGGCCTTTCTTGTAATACCATTTTAAAGTAGTTGTTTACTCATTTTATCTTTACGGCAAGTTATTATATATAAAGTTGGTTACTAATATATTCCTAAGTATTGTAGAGTAAAGGTAGACACTTGATGAAAAGAGTTTGTAGCTGAAGTTCAGTTTTCAGTTAAAGCTATTTCACTTATTGCTCTTGGCATCACAACTGCCATTCCATCCTTACCTGAACTTACTAGGAACAAGCATCTACAAACATATATCCCTGATCATAAAAGGTCAACCGATTGATTCTATTGATTACACAACCAGTGGTCCTTGTTCTTTCTTCTCATTTTAATCACAGCTTATAATGTCTAAAAGTATAAAATTAAAATATATTCACACTATTTCTATAGATTTTTATATTTACTACACTATTTGTATTTGTCCATAGCTAGACATGTTTTTTGTGGAAGACTGGAAGCGAACAGCTTCACTTGTATAACGATGATGCTCATTTACAACCACCACACGATGTCTAGACAAAGATACACACGACTCCCTCATATCACTGAGAGTTAAAACACCTGAAAGTTACGGACAGGGGAGACAACTCGCCTCTAGTCCCATTCAGGAGTGATGGATAGTGATATTTGCCGTTTTTGTGGCTTACCAACATCACATATCTGAACTGAATCACTAGTGTATGACTATATACAAATAGCATAAGAACCATTTGCTGGCATACTACGCTGAGGAATACATAAGATTGAATTCAATTATGAATTAAAAGTAGCTCTAATGTTGTAAACATTATTGATCACACATAATCAATGTATATGTTTTGCTTGTTCACTAGTTTACTGCAGTACAATTCTCTGGGCACAACTCCCTCATAGTACTGATGGGCTTATGCAATGACAAGTGACTGAAACAACTGGCGATATGCTGCGTTTGAGAAGATCTGTCAAGCCAAGTGAGATTGTAGTTGTGGCTGTTGTCAGTGTCGCGTAACTGGCACATAAAAGGCACCCTTCAAACTTTGGGCAATATGCTGTGCTTGAGAAGACCTATCAAGCCAAGTGAAATCGTAGTCGTGGTCGATGCCAGTGCCATTTAATTGGTACCTGTGTTGGTGGCATGTAGAAAGTTCTGTTCAAGTGTTGGGCCTCACGGAGGCAATGACAAGTGACCAAGACCTTTGGCGATAAACCGTGCTTGAGAAGACCTGTCAAGCCAAATGAGATCATAGTCGTGGCCGATGCTGGTGTCATATCAATGGCACCTGTGCCAGTAGCATGTAAAAAGCACCCACTACACTCTCAGAGTGGTTCGCATTAGGAAGCGCATCCAGCCCTAGAGACCATACCAAATCAGATTGGAACCTCATGCAGCTCCCCAGCTTACCAGTTCTCAGTCAAACCGTCTAAGTCATGCCAATATGGAAAATGGACATTAAATGATGATGATGATATATAATCATCATCATCATTGTTTGACGTCTACTTTCCATGCTGGCATAGGCTGAATGGTTTGACATGGAGCCGACCAGCTGGGAGCTGTCCAGATACCAATTGTTTGTAGTGGCATGGTTTCTACAGCTTGATGCTCTTTCTAACGCCAAAATATATATACATATATATATGATAGACTTGTTTCAGTTTCCATCTACCAAATCTACTCACAAGATTTTGGTCAGTGACGGGCTTACGCAAAGTGCCATGTAGTGGGATTGTACTCAAGACCACATGGTTGGGAAGCAAGTTTGTTAACCAACCAGCCATGCTTGTGCTTATAAACAGATGCTAAAATCTAAGCTACACTGATTTTCTTTTTATAGGATTTGTAAGTTGTCAATTATTCTGTTTGGTTTTGTATTCCAATTTTAAATCATTTATTTTTTACTGGTTTTATTTTAGTTGCTGGATTATTGCCATGCTTGGTCATAAAGTTTTCTATAGATTATGATTCAGTAAATAATAGGGCAATGGGATAATTATTCTGTTGCTATTTTCAATAGACAAAGTTCTATGGCAAATAAGTGAATAATAGAAATGATTCCCATATTTTGATCAGAAATTATACTATGATTATTTTCATGACACACTGTGAAATGTTTGGCATTAGGAAGGTTATCCAGCCATAAAAACTAAGCCAAAGTAAAAACTGGAGATCGATGAGGCCCCTTCAACACATCAGTTCCTATCAAAGCATTCAACCCATGCCAGCATTGAATGTGGACATTAAATGTTGATGATGATGACAATTAGATATCAAAAATAAATATACTTTATTTTTTTGTTGTTTTGTTATTGGGTTGTTGTTTATTTACAGATATTAATAATGTTCCAGTTGATCCTCTCATTCAGTTATTATCAGAAACTGAAAAAATTGCTGAAAAAAACCTTGATACTAATAATACATCAGATTCAAATCACATCACTTTGTATGATAGACTTTATATTAGGGAATCTACTGATGAGGAGAGCACCGAGGGTAAGTGAGACATTTGTTTGATGAAATACTTTTGATGCCATTCCCAAGAATATTATTATTTAACTGACATTAAATAATGTCGTTTTTAACATCTATTTTTTAAGTATTTTTATTTGGTTTAATCGTGATGAAGAAGTTGTACATAGGCCCTCCAAAACTGGTAAAGTCAATGCAGTTAATGTCCTTTTTGAACAGTTGCAAGTTGACAGTTGCAATAAAAACAAGAGCATCTTTGACCTTGCCACCAAGAGTGGTCCTATCAGGAATTTAAAACTCTCGACAGCATCGCTCTCAGAATCAATGGTCCATGCAAGCCCCTCCAATGTAGCTGGGGAAAAATACTATGATTCATAGGGAATAGTGCATCATTTAGTTTCCTGGTGCTTTTTCATTGCTGTTCATTGTTGGTTCAATATCCTCAGACCAGCTTGCATTCTTTCTCTGATCTATGGATATTGAACCAACAATAGGCAACAATAAAAAAGCACCAGAAAACTAGAGAATTCTTAAAGTTGCCATTATTTCAGTAGTAAGTATTACTTTATATCTTTTCAGCTAATATTAAGAAACGCAAAGGTGATGAGCTGGCAGAATCATTAGCATGCTAGGCAAAATGCTTAGCAGCATTTCATTAATCTTTATGTTCTGAGTTCAAATTCCACTGGGATCAACTTTGTCTTTCATCCTTTCAGGGTTATAATAATACACACCAGTGTAATCAGTTTATCCCCACCCCAAAAATTGTTAATCTTTTACCAAAATTTGAAACCTATTTTAAGAAATGCACCACTGAAGATTTTAAAATTTATTTCAATATGAATACTGACTATAATTTTTTTTTCTTCATCCATTTCATTTTTAGAATCATCAGAATCAAATGAAAGCTGTACATCAGAGGAATATGAAAGTGAAAAGAAAGTAATCTCTGTACAAAACTATGTGACAGTTGAAACCCAGACTGTAAATGTAAACAATAAGCCTCACATGACAACTAACATTCCACAAACGACCTCATATGTAAGTAAAACATCGAAATCGAAGTCCAAGCATAAAACTACAAAGTCTAGCAGTTCTAGACAAAGCAGCCTTGATACTTCAACAGAGGATTCAAGTTCAACATCAGCTGATTAAAATCTGTAAATTGTTGCTAAAATTCTAGACTAAATCTAATGTATTTTAAAAAATAGTGTAAAGAATATTTCCAATTTAAACTTAGTGTTTGCTAAATATTATCAAAGGAAGATTATAGTTTAACAGTAAATATTTGTGAGAATCATTTGGCCTTTGTTATAAATAGCTTACTGCTTAAATGAATAAAATTACAAAACTGAAGTTCTTATATGGGAAAACTTTATCCAAAGTAAAAAAATGCTATCAAAAAGATAATTATTCCAGAAAAAATTCACAATAATGAAAAATGGATTTATTTGACAAACAAATAATTGTTTCAGTGGGATGCTTTTGCAGTGTGAATGAAATAAGTGTAGTTCAATAATATATGTAATTAAATAACTTGACCATTAACCAATAGAGACAGCTAATTAATTTTATCGTTTGTTCGTTACATAAAAGAAAGAATGAATTTATAAGGATAATAATGTCAAGATTATAATGACAGAAGAACAATAACAGTAGTGTGGAAAATCTAAAGAAGAAATATTTATTGTGTTCTGTTACTGCCGTGATTTGAATATAGGTGCCATAGTATGGTGTGGATAGCCAGATTATTTTAAATCTAAAAAATATTGTTCTGGATCAATAAACAGAACAACATAGATTTTGAAATGTGAAGTTGACTGAAATAAATTAATGGATGTTATCAAGAATTTCATATTTTAGGATTAAAATTTTGATATGATAATATTTGTTCATTGCTATCAAAATAAAGGTTGGTGTGATTTGATGAATAAATAAAATAATTTTATCAAACTAGAAAAAAAACAAAACATAATCGCTTTTGTAGATCCAGGCCAGCTTTTGGAAATTTAGTAATACATGCAAGATAATATTGGATTCATATGTTTGAAAGGAATCCTAAAAGGAATAACATTTGTAAAATGATACAAATAAATTGTTTCCAAACCTTTTATTAATTTATGATTGAATTATAAGAATTTATTCTGATTTAATATCTTTTTTTTTAATAGGTCTATAATATTTCTGAGGCAAATTATGATTAATTGATCAGTTCATTTATATCAAATATCATATATTTAGTTCAGTATTATGTATTTTTCCAATATGTTGCCAAAAAAAGTATTATATTCTGAAAAATAGGAATTGTAAATTTATTGATAAATGTTGTTAAATATCTTAGCAGGGTAATGGAAATAGTTGAGATAGGATGCCTTGTTTTGTTTTGGGCCCTCAACTCTTTGATGGAATTGTAGGGGGTTGATACCTTGATACTCAGTGTCTTGGGAATTTTTAGAATGAATGGAGCCCATCACTCTCCACAGCTGATTTCTTCCAGTATGAGAGATAAACAGAGAAAGAATGAGTGAAAGAAAGAGAAGAATTAACTCCAGAACAGGACTGGTATGTTATTCATCAACCCCAAAAAAAGTGAAAGGCAAAGTTGACCTCAGTAGGGTTTGAACCCAGATCACAGAAAGCCTGAAGGATTATAACAAAGCAGTCTATCTGACACTCTAACAACTTTGCTACTTCATCACCAATGAGGCAGTATGGCTTCTTACTAAATACTTTACAGTCTGTTTAGTAAATATTGTAAAGTATTTAATTCACTCTTTATATTTTTGGCTTAAATCCTGCCACCAGACTCTATTTTGTTCTAAATTTAACAAAGTATCAATAATACATGTTTGTGTTAATTTTAATCAATTATACTCTTTCCATAAAAAAACTGCCTGCATCTAGCCAAAAGAAATCAATAATTATTGAAGGTTTTCTTAGAAAAATTATTTTGATTACTGAGTATTAAATTTGTGATGTGATAATTTTATTCAAAGCTTTATTTCAACTCTAATCAATTTGTCTTTTTGACAACAATAACAACAGTATTGATACAGTATTACATTTCCTTCCATCGTTACCAAGTTATTTCTCAGGGTTTGACAAATGTATTCATTAATAATTCAAATTGCATGACATGTAAATTCTTCAAATAAAGATAATTTTTCTGTGAAGGAATTTAAGTGTTCGATTTCATCATTAAAAATATTTTTTCTCAAGGAGGCTATGACAAGTGACCAAGACCTTTGGTGATATGTTATGCTTGAGAAGACTCGTCAAACCAAGTGAAACCATAGTCATGACTGTTATCAGTGTCATGTAGATGACACCCATAAAATCTTAGTCGTGGCTATTGCTGGTGTCGTGTAAATGGCACCCATGCCGGTAGCATGTAAAAAGCACCCATTACACTCTTGAAGTGGTTGGCATTAGGAAAGGCATCCAACCATAGAAACCATGCCAAATCAGACTGGAACTGGGTGCAGCCCTCCGGTTTATCAGTTCCAGTCAAACCATCTAAGTCATGCCAGCATGGAAAGCAGATGTTAAATGACAATGATGGTGATGATGATGATTATATGGGTGCAGGCATGGTTGTGTGGTTAAGAAGCACTTTTCCTAAACATGCAGTCTTGGGTTCAGCTCCACTGCACAGTACCTTGGGCAAGTGTCTTCAGCTATAGCTATAGACTGACCAAAGCCATATGAGTGGGCAAAACAGACAGAAACTGAAAGAATTCCATGGTATATGTCTGAGTGTGTGTGTGTGTGTGTGTTTGTGTGTACCATTGTCTTGACATCATGTAATGATTGTAAAAGAGCATCACTGTCATATAAACGATGTTGCTCATTTCCTATCTTCCATGATTAAATATTATCTTCACTTGAAAATAAGTGAGGGTTGGCAACAGGAAGGGCATTCAGCCAAACAAAATCTGCTTCAACAAATTCCATCTGACCCATGCAAACATGAAAAAGTAGACATTAAACGATGATGATGAGATGAAATTTCCATGGCAACCTCACTAGTACTGGTAGCATGACTAAAGCAGCCCCAGTACACTCTGTAAAGTGGTTGGCATTAGGAAGGGCATCTAGTTGTAGAAACCATGCCAAAGCTGACACTTGAGCTGGACACAGGCTCGCAGCTCACTGGATCCTGTCAAACTATCCAACCCATGCCAGCATGGAAAATAGACATCAAATGATGATGATGATGATGATACACATATACATACCTGTGTGTGTGTGTGTGTGTGCATGCGTGTGTGTGTGTGTGATTAGCATTTCACAATCACTTTTTCATGCTGGCATTAGGCCAGATGGTTTTTTTGAGGCAAAGTTTTATAGTTTGCTGTTCATCACCAACCCTTTTAGGTTAGTACACATGTAGAAGACAGTCAAAGAAAAAAAAGGGTAAAAGGCCATACAAACACACGAAAATGAGTTCAAATGCTTTACATAGTCAGCAGCAATACAAGACTATGGTTTGAATAACAACATCCTAAAAACATTCCCCTTTATACCAAAGAAACCCTGAAAGTGCATGCTGACATGAATAACAGGAATGTTAATGACCTCATTTACTCAAATTATTGCACTGAGATGAACACCATGGATGATGTGTGCAGAGGAAGAGCAATTATCACACTTCAATCAAGCTCACTTTGTCTGGTTCTGTTGTGGCCACCACCAATAATATCTACAAGTATACAGCAACAGATTGGATCGTGGAGAAAACACCAAGCCATGGCAGCCAATTTGCATTCCATAAGATAAATCATTGCACATCAATGTGTCTAGTGTGATCTTCAACAACTGGGGACATAGAAGTGTGAACCACTGGACTTGTGAATCATGCCTTCCCATTCTACCAATTACATGCCATAAATTTGTTCAGTTGGGATTGCCATAAATTTGTTCAGTCTCTCCTACACATATATACGCAACAGTTTATCAGATGCTATAAGCTTTTACTTTAGTTGTGGGGAAGTACACAATCATCATTTCAGACACACATTTCACTCTAATGGTTCATACAAATGCACTTCCTTGTAATTTCAAATACTTCATGTCAGTCATTTTCACAACAGATAATTATTGGAATTTATTTCCAGGAAGAAAATTCTTAAAAAATGAATTCTTGGTTTCTTATTATTATATCAACTGGGTAATCTTTGACTTATTTTGTATGAAATCATTGTTGTCGCAAATTCAAATTAAATATATTTTTAAACAATCAATTCAATATTAAAATTAGTTTTAATAATTATAATTTAAAATATCAGAACTTAAAAATAATACTGGTGTCATGTAAAAAGCACCCATGCTGGTGCCATATATGAAGCACTTGTGATGGTGCTATGCATAAAGCACTGGTGCTGGTGCCTCATAAAAGGCAGCCAGTTACACTCTGTACAGTAGTCAGCATTAAGAAGGTCATCCAGATATAGAAACCATTGCCAAAACAGACAACAGGAGCCAGGTACAGCTCTCTGGCTTGCCAGCTCCTGTCAAACCACCCATCCCATGCCAGCATAGAAAATGGATGTTAAATGACGACGATGATGATGGTGACAGTGATGGCAATGGTGATGACACTTGAACTAAATTGGAATGTAAAAGTATAAATTGAAATGCATGTTCTGCTTCTAAAATTTGTCAACTACTTGTATCCTCTCATACCTCTTATCTTTTTGCAGTGTTTTGTGACTAAATTCACTCGCACAATAAGTTGTGATATGCTGTCATGTGATATATGTGTAACATATTAGGGATTTAAAGCTATAATAAAACAACAGAATCTAAGGGATCCAGTGATGGTCGGTGCTGATAACAGTAACACAAAGAGCTCAAACAGTGGAATAAATTTGGGGTCATTATGAACAAGAGAAATATACTTCTTTGGCTAATCTTACTTGATACTACATACTTAACATCAAGTTTATTCTGCCAATACTATTATTTCAAACAAACATGTCAGAGGGGTCATATTATTTAGAAAATAATTCCCTATTTCTTTGTTATTTTTGAAAACATTGTCTTATACCTATACATTTATTGAATTGTAAACGCACATGCATATGCATGTTTCTACATGGTTGTATTCCTGTTGTATCCCCTTGTCTTGCTCCAATTTATTATAAGCACCCTACCTTTTTTCTATTATATTTTGTCCCGCCAGCCTTTTCTCTTCCTTTTATCAAGCTTTTCTTCGGCTATATATTTTGCTTCTTTCTTTCCAAACCATCTTTCTCACTTGTCTCTGCACCTTTGACGCAATTTTTGTAATCAAGTACATGAATACACACACTATGATATAATAAAATATAACATACATACACACACACACACACACACATACATACATGGTTCCCAATTCAATCACACTCTCTGCTTCTACTACAGTTCTTGGTTGACCAACTTATTGTCAATGAAATTTGGTAGATGGAAGCTATGTGGCAGATAGCAGATACATGTATGTGTGTGTATAAAATCTTATTGGTTAGTCAGAAAAAGAATACAATCACTATGAGTAATACAGTACAGATCATTGAGACAAACAAGGCAGCTATAAGTAGAATGCTGCCAAATATTGAGTCAATTTGATCAACTGTTTCCTCAATAGAAAAAGATTATTTAGAAGCTGAAATCCTCCTACTTCTCACATAAAAAATGCTATATATCTCTGATCTGAATATTTAAGGTAGTGGACCTGTTATGATGTTCCCAATTACCACTTGTTTAACAATGTACCTTAAACCTCTTTCCAGCAGTTGATAAGGGTTACATCTTAACCTTTTCCTAAAAACTTACATCTGTTATGTATACCTGTTAATATAGTCACAAATTCGAATTTCAAAAAATTGCATTGGTGCTAACACGAAAACATTTATGTAAAATCAAAAAACGAAACAACTTTAAAATGGGAAATTTTCATAATGTGGAATGTTGGCCGGCGCAGACCATTGTTAGTTTCCTTGGTTTCTTATCTGTTTTTGAAAACATTATCGACGATCAACATTCGAAATCCGTTTTCACAATGTCACAAAGGCATTTCTTAATTTAATTATGATCTACAAAGACTATAGCAGTTAAAGTTAAACTAAAGGAAACTTCATGTTTATAATGTCATACAAGTTAAAAGATTCACGAGCTATCGTCTTCAAAGGGCGATGACGACAGCAACGATGACAAATAGACCCATGTACGACCATTTTCGATTATCAGGCCGTCACCGTTATATGTAATGGTAATTCTCAGCTCAAATCCCTTAAAGGTAATGTTGTAGTTTATGTTCCTAATTAAATTCACAAAATAAAGTTTTGTTTAAATAAAAAAAAGTTTCATGGTCTTAGACATACAAACCGATTACATACACAAACGCATTAATGGTCACTTCAGTGAAAATTTTTTGATTTTCTTTCTCGTAATTTCTTTCTTTATTTTATTTGCTTCTCATGCAATGTAAGACAAAACAGTATAATTGTTTAGTATCTGATGAGCTTTAATCAAAGGACCTATAAACGAACGCTTTCCAACCACATCCGTTTTTTTTTATTATTGTATATCTAGGATTACACAGAGATCGCGGAGCCCCCAATTTTTCAGTAAAACAATACTGAAGCACACTATCAATCGCTGGATTCATTAATTAGCATTAAAGCTTTCTTTGACATCTACTTTTCACTTAAACGTGCTTGTGACTAAGGTCGATTCATCTTTCAACATTAATGTACATTTAAATTAGCAAATTTAAAAGCCATAGATGTTATAAAATGGGTACTACTAAAGCAGCACGGTCCCGAACGCGCAGTCGTACAGTCGCGCGTTCGCGCTAGCTAGTCGTGAGTGGTCGACCCTAACCCTTAACACGTATTCATTTGCACACGCGGGTTAGGGTTAGGATCAACCACTCACGACTAGCTTGCGCGTTCGGGACCGTGCTGCTTTAGTAGTACCATAAAATGTTTTAAGTCTTCACTGCATGCTAACATTTATTTTATTTTATTAACCCTCCCACTCATAAAGAGCTCCTTAGTGCCTGCTACACTGTTAATAAAATGTTGGTATCAAATATTACTTATATCCTTTCCTCATTCAAGTTAACTTTCATTTTGTTTATTTTCGAACGTAAACTACAATATTATCCACAGAAATGATTGTTTTCAAGCTTATTACCACATATAGAAAACATTTCCAACGAATTCAAAAAAATATCTTCTTCATGAGTACCGAAATATCAATCCCACCAAACTCGTCATGTTTTTTCTACAGTCCCTTACTTCTCAAGATTAATACTTGAGGTGAAATAGTCACCAGATAAAAAATTCGAACCATGCAAAGATGGTCGCTAAGGAAAACTGTTTAGGTCCCAGAGCAGTAACTAAGGAAGTAGATAAGAAGCTTAAGAAATGCAAGAAAAATAAGTCACATGAATTATTTCCCTTATCACCTTATTACGTCATCTTTTAATTTTTAGTTCTTTTTGTTTGTTTTTGAGAGATTAAAGTCAGTAGAGACTCCTACACATTTTAAAGCTATTTCCGAGAAAAGATTTTGTCGGTTTTGGTATGATTTTGTCATTAATATTAGTTGTGTTTTGTTCAGCTGAAATAGATAGTCCTTCATAATACCGATAGTAATCCATTTATGTTGCAAATAAGGGAGGGGAACAAAAATGCCAGAAAATCTCACCCACCACCTATGTATGTAAAATAAACTTAGTGGTTTCAACGAATTTCAGTTGAATTCGTTCGTGGGAATTGTATCTGCACTATGCTTTGTTTCGAAAAATAATAACATTACAAAAGCAAGTGTGGGTTTAGTTAGGTTCTTTAAGTTCAAAAGCCACTTGAGTCTATATCTTAAATTTATGTATAACACCAGCAACTCATTTAACGGCAATGTTAAGATTTGCAATTGACACTAGAAAGGCAACATAAAATTTACTCAATCCATCATACTGTAAATAGCTACCATATGGAGGTATATAGTTTACCCATAAAGAACAAAAGCTATGTATGACTGATTTCTTGCATTGACAAAAGGTTTATACATTCGTAGGGTAGCAAAGTATTATAAATTGAATCCAACTCAGTACGGGAATGGTGCCTATATATACGCCTTCCCAACCCCTGAGATGTAGCACACAACCTCTTTCTCTTTTCCTGTGGAGCTTTTAGTTTATAAAGTAGAGGAACCATGTCAAATGGCTCTTTACTTCTTTATGATTAACAAGTGTTTCTTTAGCTGTTAGTACAGTGATATAATGTTGCTGTGAGAATGAAGTAAGCAACAGAATTCCACTAATGTAACTCCTTTTGAATAACATTAAGAGCTTTTTCACCGACACTTTAATGACATAATGGATTATAAAACATTAAGGAAACATATACAAGGAAACATATATAACAAGCTTCAAGGAACCCTCCTCCTCGTCATTTGTCATCATCATCATCATCATTACTTTTTCATGCTTGCATATATCAGATGGAATTTGTTGAGACAGCTTGTCTGGTAAGTGGATTTGGTAGACAGAAATTGAAATCTACTTACCAGACTTTAGACAGTCCTGAGCTATAGTAGAAGACACTTGTCCAAAGTGCCATGAGACCAGATGGCTGGAAAGCAAGTTTTTTAACCACACAGCCAAGTCTAAGCCTATCCCAGTCATGCTTGTGCTATTCACAGTCATACTTGTGCATATCATAGCCATGTCTCCACCTATTAAAAATAATAAGATAAGGCAGAAAATGAGTGCACTTTTACACAATAGTTTGACTAGCTAGGAATAGTAACCGAATTTCCCTCACACCATATAGTCTTGAAAGGGGAATAGATATTTGATGATGCAGTTCTGAATGTACACTGATGAAACATTGGCAAAACAGTGAAAAATGTTAAAAGAAGATGGGATGGCCAAGGCTGGAATACCATTTATTATAGATGTACTCAATCAGGGATAACCTGGGGCTAAACAACAACACAATTCAGAAAAGCTTTAAGGCTAATTGTTAATATATTTATCTAATGAAATTAAGGATGTACTTAGTAAGTCATGTGTGGTATGTGAATTTTTTTAATTTTACAGATTAATAACTAAGCTGCAAGTTGAAATTTATTGCATAATCCTCATCCTCATCTGCAGCAGCATTAGAATATTATTTAATGTGTTCAAACAAATTTTCTGAACAATCTTTTGTGTGGAATTTTTGGCGATTATTAACAATTCAGAAAAAGGAAAAGATCATTTAATGAACTATGTTTGGCCTGAATATCTAAATCATAAAAATAAGCACTGATAATCAATTAAAACAACCAATAAATAATGCATGAATCTGTTGACTAATATTGCATATTTTCTTTTATTTTACTGTTTCTTCAGAAAGACATCTGTCATTAATTTCAACACATGCATTTCTTCTTGTACACAAAATCATGAAATTGTAAATAACAAGTAAGTGTGAACTCTACTTTAATCAGTTGGTTATAAAATATAATTTATAATAGTATTTTATCAGAAATAGGTAAAGTCAAACATTACACAATAGACTTCTTATTTCATTGCCTTGTTTACTACCACAACCGGCATTTTGGGTACCTTTAGCAGAGCCCATTCTGTTGCAAGCAATTAGGTGAGGTTTCCAACTTGAGGATACCTTCCTTTCTTCCTCCCACCAGTTTCATAGACCCTAAAATGGATCATATGCTCTGTCCTTCTGACTAACTGATAAAAAAGAAATTCTCAAATAGCGGATTGACAGAATTGTTAAAATGTCAGACAAACTACTTTGCATCATTTGGTTCCAGACCTTTATATTCTGAGTTCAAATCTCACTAAGGTCATCTTCATCTTTCATCCTTCTTAGTTTTGATAAGATTAAAACATCAGTCAACTACTGGGATTGATTTAATTGATTTAATTGATTGAAATACATTTGAAGGACACTTCCTGAAGACTTGAAGAAGATAGTTACATTGACATGAAGCAAAGCTTCTCTTGGATTCATGACCACTACATTACACTTCAAAGGCTGTACATTTGTAATCCAAGAACAGGAGATTGCTACTAAATACTCAATCAACAAAAGAGACAGTAAAACCGTTGGAGCTCCAAAGTGCAATTGGAAATGTAGATTATGTCATGTGTCTGTGGAAGACATATGATAAGCAGCTGCCCAAAAATGTCTTCAAGATACTACCTTGTCACAAAAACAATATACAATGTCATTCAGAAAAAAAGACTGTTCTGGAATAAATATAGAGAATTCCTCTGTTAATGAATATAATGACAAATATCAACACAAGGAATACTGGTGGAACATTCCCATCAAAACATCTGTTAAATCTATACATAACAGGCTAGATATTGTTGTTTGGGACAGACAAGAAAAAATATGCACCATCATGGCGGTCAGTTGTCCTGCTAATGTGAATATTTCTTTGAAAATCAAAGAGAAAGAGGATAACTACGGACAACTGCTTTGAAATCTCTCACTTCTATATCCAGATTATAAATTGACATTTATACCAATAACAATTGGTGCACTTGGTTTTGTGAGTAAACATAAACACACACACACACACACACTTATACAACAAAGCTGTTGTATTGTTTATGTGAGTGCTTGTGTTTATGTGTGTGTAAGTTGACATCTCACTGGTTCACTTGTTATTGCTTGAATTAAACAGTGATATGATGTTTACGTTCCTTGTTGACTTTATACCAGATGCTCTGCACTTTCTAAGACCTGTGGAATAAGGAACAAGCAAGTGTTGGCAACAAGAAGAGCATCAAACCACAAAATCCAGTGTCAAATAAGTTCCTCTCCAACCCATACTAGCATGGGATAATGGATGTTATACAAATGAACAAATAAAGGACACTGTGTTTCCTAGGTTTCTTCAAACAATTGATTTCAGCTGAGAATTCCAAACAAATCTCTTTTGTTCTGTATTCACTGGAATAGAAGATGAAATGTAAATATCGATGACACTACAGTATTGTCATGAGGAACAGCTATTAACTATCCCTACGGCCAGACATATTTCTTGCTGGTTTGAATCAAACATCACTTGAATGATGGTGATGTTCACTTACAACCATCACATGGTGTCAAATCAAGGTGGGTGCTCACATACACACCCACTCAAAACACTCTCTCACACACACACACACAAACACACATATATATATACTTTCCACGCTAGCATGGGTTGGACTTTCAGCTTCTGTCTATCAAATTCACTCACAAGGCTTGGGGCTCTAGCAGAAGATGCTTGTACAAGGTGTTACACCATATAACTAAACCTAAGATCACATGGTTATGAATCAAGTTTCTTAGCCATGCAGTCATACCTCTCTCTATAAAATAACACTTTATAAAAAAAAACTTGTCATTTATAATGCTACTGCATATTAGAGCCATTTGATAAGAAACCTATTCAGGGCCTCACATTGCAACCATGTAGTTTTGGGCCCATTTCCACAGTACAGCACCTTGGGCAAGTGTCTTTTACTATAGCCCTAGGATAATCAATGCTTATGAATGAATTTGGTTGACAGGAACTCTGTTGAAGCTTATCATCTACATGTATGTAAACTGAACCACAAAAGAAATGCTGCGTATATACTAAATAGAAACTGGTTTATTAACAGAATGCCATAGCATTGATTGAAGAGTGCTAATTAAGAAACTGTTCTTTCCTAATGATAAAACACCATTTCCTGAAACATGTTTGACGTCACATGGTGTCACATGATGACGGAGTGTCCTGGATCCAAAGAGATGAACTCAATATTTCATGTGACCACCGTTAGCATTGATTACCACCAAGCATCTTCTGTATACTGAATGCACCAAATGATTGATCAAGGCTATGGGTATAGCAGCCCATACTCTGTTAAAACTTGCAGTGAGTTGTGCTGCAGTCGTTGGCATTGGACAGATGTCATTTAGCCTTCTTTGGACTTCATCCCACAAGTGCTCTATGGGATTCAAGTCCGGACTTAGGGCAGGCTATGGCAGAGTCTGGATGTTGTGCTGTTGGAGGAAGTCTGTTGTCAACCTGGCAGTATGGGTACGGGCGTTGTCGTGTTGGAACACGTGATTCCGATGATGGGTAAAATATGACACAATGTGAAGCCTCAACACTTGGTCGATGTAGTGAGCAGTGGTTACTCCATTGCCCTGGCTGCAAAATTTTTTTTCCTACAAGAGTAATGAACTCATTTGCATACAGCCAATCAGAGCTCACCTTGAAAATCCACATACTGTATACTATTAGAGTACAGCCAATCAGGCATAGAATGGTGTATGCCACTCTGTGAGTACAGCATAGCAGGTCTCACATAAGCACCACATTCCCACCACCCATCATTCTCATACATCAACTGAGCACCATCTCTATATAAAGATAAGTTTAGCACATTAAATTAACACATAATATCTTCAATGACGCTACCACTGAATTTAGGACGTTTTTATTACTTATGAGGTAGTCTATATTTTTCAGCTAAAGTGTAGTTTTGTCTCAAGGGGATGGTACAAACCTAGCAATATGTGTTCTATAGTGAAAACAATATTTCCATTCAAATGGCAATTACTGGACGATTTTCTGTTTGAGTATAACTGTTTTAAGTCATTAGGCATATGAATATTGTATAAATTTTGTAATTGAAAAATTTACTATATTTTGTACATATGAGTAAACTCTGCCAAATCAGACTGGAGCCTGGTGTTGCCATCCGGTTTCACCAGTCCTCAGTCAAATCGTCCAACCCATGCTAGCATGGAAAGCGGACGTTAAACGATGATGATGATGATGATGAGTATGCCAGCCTGCGGGTGCAATAAAATGGGCTCGCAGGTGCAATTACACCCATGGGCAGGAGTTTCCCCACCCTTGGAGTACAGGATTATCTCATAATCATGAGTTCAAGCTTTACTGTAGTCATTGTATGCTTTCCTGGGTGTGTCACGAGCCCTAGGAATCATAAGACAAGAGTTTAACCTGGTTTACATAGTGTGTAAGTGACTGAGATGACAATACTCCCCAATGTGTGGGTTATCAGTCTATTGCTGGGTTAACTCACCTGCTATTGCTGGGTTAACTCACCTGCTATTGCTGGTACTCCTTCATAGCTGAGTGGATGGAACAACGTGAAATGAAGTGTTTTATTCAATAACACAATGTACTTCCTAGTCTGAGAATCGAAACCTTGATCTTATGATCATGAGTACAACATCCTAACCACTAGGCCATGCACCTTCACATGCTTTTCTAGGCGAAGCACATAATTCTACTTTGCTCAGTTTGCCTAGCTGATAGTAGGTTGAATGGCTTGCGGTTGAAAGGGCATCTTGTTTTAAAACAATTGCTTCATCAAATATCTCTTGTACTTAAACAACTTAAACTAGCATGGAGAAAGTAGATGTAAAAATGACAGCAAAGAAGGCTTAGCAAGTAACAATATCAAGAAACTTCCAGGAGATAATTAATTATACATCCATATTTCAACAACTCATTGTATTTACTTACTAGAAGTGATAAGTGATATTATGTCAGATGCTGTAGATTTCTAGTGACCCTCATGCAATAAGTGATGTTTTAGTCATGCACTGTTTTTCACCAGTTTTATTTGCCAGTAAAAGGAAAATATTCCTGTAGTTTATTTGGCTGATAAAGCAGAAAGCCACATACAATGTCATATCTTTTGTAGTGGGTTTCATTTTGACTAACAATAGTATTTAACAGCCACTTATTTAACTGAATATAGAAACAAGAATGAAGGTGAACTCTGGCAGGGTTTGCCCTCAAATTATAAAGACACATAACTAATCATTGTTTTATATTAACCGACCATTCTACCAAGCCACCAGAACATTACCAACAATAACAATAATTGTTTCTAAGATAAAAGAGAAAGTTTGAAATTTGGGAGAAGGGGTATAATTGATTTTATTGACTCTAGTTCTTGACTGATACTTTAATTTATGGACCCCTGAAGAATGAGGCAAAGTTAACTTTTGAACATAGAACTGAAAATGTCAACAAATACTGCATGACTTTTTTTTTTCAAAGCTCTTATAATTCGGCCAATATATCCTCCTCAATGATATTTCCTGTCTTAAGTAGAAGACCTCAAGTTTGGGAGAGTGATTATATCAACTCCAATACTTGACTTTATTTCATCAATCCTGGAAGGCTGAAAGATGAAGTTGATCTTGGCTGCATTGGAAACCAGAATATAAAGAGCTGTTAAAAATAACAGTGCTCTAACAATTCTATCAATCCACCACTATTCTTGTTCCTGGGCAGTAAGTGTTATTTGCTAATTTCTTGTGTTGATAAAGTATAGAAAACCATTATTACTTCCTTTAAAATTTGCTTTTGTGATCTGGATAATGATAATTCGAAATTTACTAATTTCTTATGGGGAATTTGTACATTTTCATTTACATAAGGTTTGAAGGAGTGGCTGTGTGGTAAGTAAGTAGTTTGCTTCCTAACCACATGGTTCTGGGTTCAGTCCCACAGCATGGCACCTTGGGTAAGTGTCTTCTACTATAGCCTCAGGCTGACCAAAGCCTTGTGAGCGGATTTGGTAGATGGAAACTGAAAGAAGCCTGTCATATGTGTGTGTGTGTGTGCGTGTGTTTGTGTGTGTGTGTGTGTGTGTGTGTGTGTGTTTGTCCCCCCAACACCATTTGACAACTGATGCTGGTGTGTTTATGTCCCCGTAACTTAGCGGTTCGGCAAAAGAGACTGATAGGATAAGTACTAGGTTTACAAAGAATAAGTCCTGGGGTTGATTTGCTTGACTAAAAGTGGTGCTCCAGGTGGTGGTCAGAAATAAGATAAAGGATGACTCGTCCAAGAAAATAACATTCCTCCACTGCTCTAGGGACCAATTCTGTAGGTTTTTACTCCACTCTAAATGCTTTGCAACATTTGTATTTGAAAGTAGTGGTTTTCTGATTGTAGCCCTCCTGTAGATCTCTGATCAAATTGTTGAGGTATTTTTGGTTGTTGTGTAACTCCTTAACTGCACCTCAGAAATTGCGATCTGAGCCTACATTTTTCCCCATTCTGACATGCTCTCTGTTTCTCTGTCTCTGCCCCCACTCTCTCTCCTGAAGACAGCTGTTCTGTGGCAGACTGGACACAAGAAGCTCAGGGTAATACATGCATATAGTTGCATATCTAGACATGCGCATATATATTCAAATGATAAACTTCTGGAAAGTTTTACAGATTTTTACAATTCCAGTGATGGATTGGAGCTATAGTCCTTGAATTAGCTTTCTCCTTTCTGGTTTTGAGAAGCCTAATTTCTCAAGATTGGTATTTAAGCAGTGTGTTATATATGCCAGGGCCCCAATAATTACAGGTATAAACCTGAATTTGTAATCTGGATAGAGTAACTTCAGATTTCTCAATAGTTCAGCATCGGTGTTCTCTTTTTCACTGATCTTCAGCTTTATGTTAACATCCGCTGGGCAGCTAATTTCCATAATTGTGCACAGTTTCTCTTCTCTATCCCAAATCATTATATCAGGTCTGTTGTTCTTACATTTTATTGAGGTCTTCACTGGTACATTCCACCAGTATTCCTTTTTGTTATGAGCAACTATGGCTTCTACCATATTGTAAGTTCTTATTTCTTTGTCCGAGGGAATATCCTTCCGACGAATTTCATTATAGAGTGTCCTAGCTACAACATCATGTCTCATCGGTAGATAATACCATGATGACATTTTCGGACAATTGCTTATGATATGTATGTATGTGTGTATGTATGTATGTATGTATGTATGTATGTATGTATGTATGCATGTATGTATGCATGCATGTATGTAAGTATGTATGCGTATTTGCATCATTGTTTCTGTTTTGCCCCTTCCCTCACTTGACAACCAGAGTTGGTTTATTCACACCCCTGTAACTTAGCAGTTCAGCAAAAGAGATCGATAGAATAATTCCAGGTTTAAAAATATGTACTGGATTCAATTTGTTGGACTAAATTCTTCGAGATGATGCCCCAGCATGACTACAGACTGAAACAAGTAAAAGACCAAAGCGGGCAAAAATTATGTCTTAGCATCTAAAATTTTTTTTGCTGTGCTCACAGGTGAAATGAGATTTCCAGAATTTGCTTCCAAAATACCAAAATATGCCTTGTTGACTTCACACATTTTAGTGGATAGTGCCATAGAGTACTTTTTCATTCTTGTCTTGATAAATTGGCCAAAACAAAATGCGTCTGCCAGATGCTTATAACATCTTGGCAGCATTTCTGATAAATGCAGATAGCCTTACCCATTTAGGTAGCTAGAACTGAACTGGTGAGCTTAAGGCCCTTTTATTTGAATTACTAAGAAGTTCTTGAAAATTCTAGAAAGTTCTTGAAAGTTGTAGGAAATTCTAGAAATCACTTGAAAAATTCTCCAAAATTCAAGAAAGTTCTCAATCAGCCACTCAGCACTGAATCTATCTAGAATGTTCTGGGAAATAGGTAAATTTTAAAATATCGCTACTAAGGTCACGAAAGCATGTTTTAAACATATGGAGAAAGGAAATATCACTGCCTAGTAACAACAACAAAAAAGTAAACATTTTATTATATTTGTAATTGTTTCTAACACAGGTACAAAAGCTGAAATTTGTGGGGCGGGGTTGAGTCGATTTTATCGACCTCAGGACTTGACTGGTACCTTATTTTGCCGACCCTGGAAAGATGAAAGGATAATAATAATAATAATAATGATGATGATGATGATGATGATGACGATGATTATGATTTCCTTTTATTTTAAGACAGACAGCACAACATAATAACTGCTTCGATCGGTATTGAAAAATATAGCTGAATGTTTTTGTAAGGGAGTTAACTATTTGGGGGACGGGAGCGACCTAAAAATTTTTGTTGTACGCAAGCGACATATTACTGTTTCCTCTGGTGCAACTACACAACAATTTCATTTAGAGTTAATAGTATTTAACAAAATACATCAATGTGTATAATTCTACAGCAGTGTACTTAAAGCAGACATTACATTCATTTATAATATATCGCATGATAAACACGAACGTACTCTTGTTTATTTACATATAACTAATACGATTACAACAAAAATATAGGTACTGGTGACTTAATATGAAAAGAGGTGTGTATAAAACGTTTTGATGCATTTAGAGTGTGATGGAAGAAAGTGAATTCCTGCATAAGATTTCTGATGAAGACGAACAGGATCGTGATTACACTTGCCGGTTAGATATAGAGCCGATAGCAACGTCAACAACATCGCCGATAACAACATCAACAGCATTGCCATCATCACAAACAACATCAATAACACCAGATGTAAGTTGCAGCAAAGCGATTTTTCAATCATCACTTTCCAGCTTCGAAACTGATTTTGAAGACATTCCTGTAACACCTGCGGACTGTCAATTGTCATCTAACCATGATTCAAATAGTAAGACATTTGATGTGCGACAATCTGACTCTGAAAGAGTCCGAGGTGCATTGTGTCGCGTTTTTAGCCAAAATTATTCCGAAAGTGACTCGATTAGTGTCAACTCGTCACTGGTAACATCATCTTCATCATCCTCATCACGCGTCTCTCCGAAAAGAATGGCTAAAAGTGATTCATTCTGTGACTGCTATGCTCTTGGTCAAGAAAAAGAATGCCTGTGTGGAGAAGAAGATTCGTGTAAGTATACCTCAACGCTTACTCTACCACATGGCATATTTTAAAACCAGTATTGTAAATAATGATAGAATTTGAAAACTGGAAACATTTTTGTTTATCATTTCGATGAGAAATGTTTTGCTAAATTCGTTGTTGAATGCATTTTGTAGTAAATATGCAAGGGACGTAAATGTTATTTTTAATGGCTTTAGAGCATTTAAAGCATGAATCAAATATGCAGTTTTGGGCAACCTATTCTATTGTTTTTTATTCTCAATAAAATGAAATTACGTTTTAAAGAGTCATCAGTTGCGAAATTAATGATGATAATCATTATAAATGGATCTGTATAATTAGTTGTAATGAAAGTAACTGCATTTGCTTCTCTTACTCCCTTTACATCCCATTAACGTTATCTAAATATTTTTCTAAAAGTTCATTGTTTAATCGCGAGAAAACTTTTCATGTTGAGCTGTTGTAGAAATTTTTTTCTAATGAATTGTATAGTTATTAACGGTAAAATACAAACGGCAGGCTTTGAAGGAGCAATATTAATATTACCCCCATGAGTCATTATTGGTTAATCAAATTTTTGATGCTCTTAGAAAAAATGTAATACCAATGTTTATAGTTTCTGCAAAAAATAAACATAATGTTCCTTCATAACTATTATGCCTATTTACGTGAATTTTACTCTTGTTTACGATCTAATAGTAAACAAAAATTACACACCTGTAAAGAACCATTTACCTCGGTATTTGTGAAATTACTCTGTAAGAGGAATGACGATTAATTGTCACCTTGATCTTGGGTAAAATGCTAACTAAGCTCTGATTTACCTTTATTTACCAACTTGCTCAATTCGCTTTTGTTTTCTAAGTTGCCTTTTATTAATCATGTGTGTATATAGAAGGGCAGGCGTGGCTGTGTGGTTAAGAAGCTTGCTTCCCAGTCTTGTGGTCATGGGTTCAGTCCCACTGTGTGACACTTTGGACAAGTGTCTACTACTATAGCCCCTGGTTAACCAAGGCCTTGTGAGTGGATTTGGTAGATAGAAACTGGAGGAAGCCTGTCGTATATATATATGTGTGTGTGTGTTTGTGCCCTATCAATACTTGACAACTGGTACTGATTTGTTTATGTCTCTGTAACTTGGTGATTCAGCAAAAGAGATTGAAAAATTAAGTACAAGGCTTAAAAAATAAGTAATGGGGTTAATTTGTTCAACTAAAACCTTGAAGGCAGTGCCCCAGCATGGCTGCAGTCCAACGATTGGAACAAGTAAAATGTAGAAAGTAATATAATCTCTGTCTGTTGGAAATTTTTATAGATGGAGCCTACTTCTGTCAAATGTATATGTTTTATGTCTTTTAGTTTTACATTTAGGTGGTACCTGAGCTAAATGATGTTTGTTATCTGAGATGTAGGTATTTCTACTTGAAAATTCTGCATATTATTATTATTTGAATATTATTTTTAATTTCAGTTTTTGACTGGGTCTGGGATGAAGATTCTAAATCTTCTGCTTGCCTACTGAAGCAAGACCACAGAGAAGTATTATTTCACATGGACTATAGCTGTGGCACAGCTGCCGTACGGGGTACTACCCCAATGAAAGACAATCAACATTATTGGGAAGTGAAAATGACCTCCACAGTCTATGGCACTGATATGGTAATGACATCCATTTACTTTTGAATCTATATCTTACATTACCTTTATGATTTGAATGATTTAATCTTATTCATTTGGCACAGCTAATTACATTAGAAAAGCACAGAATTCTAATTACATTTAGGGAATTAACTTGCATATTTTATTCAGTACTGGTTTTATTTTTTTAAACCTAATCAAAGTCAGGTATATTTGTGGGAAAAAATAAATTGAGAAGTTGTACAGTAAATAACTCTTCTTGACGACTCTGTATTAGTCAGTCTTGTTCAGAGGAACATAAGCTGTTGCAGTTTATTAGAAGAGATGAAGAGAAGGCAGAAGTTAAAGGATACTAAGAAGAAAAGGTTTACAGATAAGTCGAGTGGTATTTTATTGATTTATATTAAGAATATCACTAACTGATGGCAGTTCTTTTCTGTAGTTTCAGTGTTTTCGTTTCAGAAATGATTTAGAACAGAGACAAGTATTAAAGGAAGCTCAACTCATCTATTGTAACTACTTAATTAGCTTAATATAACTGAGTCTGTTAGTTAATATATTTGGTTGTCCAGAAAGTTCATGCCGATTTTTAGTCGTTCATGTTCCAACACGTTAGAACATGTCAAATTTATTGACACATATGCTTACATTTCCAGTTAGCGCACACTTCAAACTATCTCTTGAGAAGGAAAGTTTAAAATTACTTAATTCATGTCAATTTTGCATCCCTATGAAAATGGAAGATTATAAGGTGTATTTTAAGCACTTGATGTTTTTTTTTATGACTGTAAAGGCAAAAATGCCTCACAAGCAACAAAAAAGATGTGCTGTGTACAGTGAAATTGCTTTAGCTGACAGAACTGTACAGAAGTGGTTCACTAAGTTTAGAGTTGGTGATTGTAGCCTTATTGATAAAGAATGCTTAGGC
Organism: Octopus bimaculoides; assembly: GCF_046866305.1. Taxonomy (NCBI): domain Eukaryota; kingdom Metazoa; phylum Mollusca; class Cephalopoda; order Octopoda; family Octopodidae; genus Octopus; species Octopus bimaculoides. Next base: position 108,112,888 of record NC_142932.1, on the reverse strand, counting down.
AGACCCCTCCCCACTACAGATGATGACCAAATCAAGACATTGAAAATAATCTGCATTACACAACATGGAAATTGGCAGAAACACTTCCACCATCTATGTGCGCTTAGGTACTCAAATTGCTACGATGTTTGGGTACCACATGATATGAATGAAATGAATCTTTTGGATTGCATTTCTATCTGTGATTTGCTGTATTAATGCTATGAAAATGCACCCTTTTTGAAGCAAATTGTGATAGGTAATGAGAAATGGATTGTTTACAACAATGTTCAGTAAAAAAAGATCTTAGGGTAAGCGATATGAGCCACCTTTAGCCACCCCAAAAGCAGGTCTTCATCCTAAGAGAGTCATGCTTTGCATCTGGTGGGCTTGGAAAGGAATCCTGTATGACGAACTTCTGCCAAGTAACCAGTCATTTAATTCTGAGAAGTACTGCTCACAACTGGACGATTGAAAGGCAGCAATTCAAGAAAAGCACCCAGAATTGACAAACAGGAAAGGCGTTGTTTTCCATCAGGATAAAGCCAGACCTCACTTCTTTTTGGCAACTTGTCAAAGATTGTTGCAGCTTGGCTGGGATGTGTTACCCCACCCACCATATTCAGCAGACATTGCTCCTTTGGATTTTCATTTATTCAAGTCCTTGCAAAATAATCTCAAAGGTAAAAATTTTAATTCTTTGGGGTTATAAAAAACCACCTTAATGAGGTCTTTGCCAAGAAACCACTGAAATTCTGGGAAGACAGAATCTTTAAGTTGAAGGAAAGATGGAGAAAGATTGTGCAACAAAATGGTTCGTATTTAGTTGAATAAATATTTAATGGCATAATTTTGTTTTTTCTTTTAATTTCCCTTAAAAATCGGCATGAACTTTCCAGACAACCCAATAAATATATTTATGGTCTCAAAGAAACTTCAGTGTTATCAACTCTATGGGAGTCATTGACAGAAATTTAAATCATTTCACTATTTGATAGAAAACATTGAAATATTCTGGCAGTTACTATTTCAATGACAGCATTTCACTTTCTGAATTAAAATAATATTAAAGTGTTTTGCATGGATAAATTTGAGGAGGTTTTGCTTAATACATAGTGGCTTTTTTTTTTTCAATAGACAGTTTTTTTCTCTTGGCTGCATATTTATGTAATTGTGCATACATTCATGCATCCTTACCTGTATTTATGTGCGTGTGTGTATCAACAAAATGCAAAATTTACTATCCTGTCTGTTGTATTCTGCTGAGACTACACACAGTGTATCAAAATGTTGTTGAGCTGCCAGTTATGCCATTTACAATCTATAGTGAACATTTCTTTGTGAGACCACATCTTTGACCAGGAGGTTTTGCAACATGCAGACATGCCTGATGTTGAGTCTATCTTCTTGGAATTGCAGTTTCACTAAGTAGGAGATATGGTCTATGTAGAGAATACTAGAATCCTCCAAGGCAGTGCTCTGAACTGTGCTGAAATGAAAGCCATTGAAGAGAGTACTTATAATCTTTTCAAAATCTTGCAGCACACCTGAACTAAAAATATAACTAAAAGTATAGGGAAAGATTATATTCTGTTATAGTGATGCCATCAAATGATATCCCAGTGAAGTGAGTGTCCTCATTGCAACTGCAACTGATTGCAAACAGTGGTGGAAGGAAAAAGCAAATGTTGCTGAGCCAAACCAGATAAAATAACAAGAAGACGAAAATGGAAAAAGGCTAGAAGATCCTTACTCTAGACCAGTGCTCCACAACCGGTATGCCGCGGCACACTGGTGTGCCACAGTGTAACCTGAATATAATTTTTCTCCTATACTTTTAGTTATATTTTTAGTTCAGCTGTGTTGCAAGATTTTGAAAGGATTATAAGTGTACCACAAGTGAAAAAAAGGTTGTGAAGCACTGCTCTAGAACTATCAAGAAAATTCTGCAATACCTGTAGTCAGGATTTTACCAGTACCTTCAGTTTACAATTCCATGAAAGAAAAAGACATTGTTGTTAAAGTGCCCTTTGTATGTGTATATATATATATATATATATACATATATATATATATATATATATATATATATATATATATATATACACTCATATATATATAGGTGAGTTAAGTTAGAGGTTATAACAACCATCTAAAGGATACTTGTATCCAATGAATCAACTGGTGTATTACTTATATTTGATCATGAGCATTACTTTAATGCTTAGAAATGATAAGTAAGGATAAGAATAAATGGAAGTTTACCAATATTCAAGGACAACAGGAAATGGAGATAAAATTGATGAATAACAATTGATCTACACCATTTGTAATTAATTACACAAAGACAGAGAATCTCATCTTACAGCTGTTTCTGTTAGCGGTAACGGAAACAGCTGTAGGATGAGATTCTGTTGTTTTGTAATTAATGAATAAATGATAATTAGTGTAGATCAATTGTTATTCATCAATTTTATTTCCATTTTCTGTTTTCCTTATACACACACACACGCACACATATATGACTGGAGCCAATGAGCCTGAGAGATGCATCAGGTTTCAGTCTGATTTGGCATGATTTCTACAGTTGGATGCCCTTCCTAAAGCCAACTACAGGCCAGTTACTGCAGAATTTGTTCTGAGATATGCCTTATGGACTTGTTGTGTTAAGAATGCAATAAATATCAAAAAGAAATTAAATTCATCCCAGCAGCTACAGAGTGCACCAAATGCATTTTGGCCTTTTGGGGCCTTTTACAATGGTGTGTACTTGTAGTAAGCCACATACTTCTCTGAGCAGCAAATCAATAAGAGATGTTATCTCAGGACAAATACTGCACTAACTGGCCCACACATTTACTGCAGTATTTGTCGTGCTTTAAGTATGATATATAAATGGCTATTTTAACCCTTTAGTATTCAGATTACTCTGCTAAATGTAATGTTTATCTATATACATTGCTTTGAATTGACCTATTGTGTAGCTTGAAGATTTTGATAATGTGATTGTATGTTTTTAGAATAGCATGGTAGGATAGGTGTGAGAGGGTGAATGCAGCCAGTTTGAACATAAAATAGGTAGAATATTTCGGCTCAATATGGCTGGTTTAAATGCTAAAGGATGAATTAAATACTGCTTCAGGTGTGTATACCAGATTTTTTTATCAGCTGAGCAGGTAATCACAACACCAGGAGTGTTTTATTCAGTTTATCCTATAGCAAAGACTGAATTCTTGTCTAAGCATGTGGCTTACATGATGTTTTCATTAATTGTATATCTGTTTAAAATTAGCTTGTTCTGTGTCCTACTGTCTTAAATAAAAATTGTTACTTTTCTTTTCAGATGGTTGGAGTTGGAACACAGAGTATTGACTTGGACAAATATCGTCATGCATTTTGTAGCTTGCTGGGTAGAGATGAGGACAGTTGGGGTCTGTCTTACACAGGTGTCACGCATCACAAGGCTCAGAAAGAACTATACACATCTAAATTTGGCCAAGGAGATATCATTGGGGTCCATCTTGATATGTGGCATGGAACAATGTCATTTTATAAAAACAGAAGACCTTTGGGTAGGTTTCAGTTTTTCTTGCTCATCATCATCATCATCGTTTAATGTCCGCCTTCCATGCTGGCATGGGTGGGACGGTTTGACAAGAGCTGGCCAGGCAGAAGCCTGCACCAGACTTCTGTAACTGTTTTGGCAGGATTTTAACAACTGGATGCCCTTTCTAACACCAACCACTCAGCTGAGTGGACTTAGTGTTTTTTGTGTGGCACAAGCACAGGTGAGGTCAGTTTTGGCAAGGTTTTTACAGCTGGATGTCCTCCCAAATGCCAACCACTTTTCAGTGTGGACTAGGTGCTTTTAAGTGGCACGTGCACTGACAGGGTCGCCAAGTCCTTGCAAGACAATAAAAAAAAGAAAAAAAGCTCTTTTGAGAGGGGAGGGGGCATTGGAGGAGGTGATCTTGTGTCAGATGATGATAGGTTATAGTGAGGCAGAGAGATAGGAACAGGTGTCTTGCTGTAGAGGAGGTACAAGGTTATCTGGTCGGAGAGAGAGAGAGAGATCAGGAATGAAGACAAACAGGTGCTGTTGCAAAAGAAATACATATTTACCTGACCTGAATGAAGTGCAGGAGAAGGAGAGAGAGAGAGTGGGAGACTGCAGGATAGAGATGGTGGCAAAGTACCTGACATATGCACTGATACCGTGAGACAGGGCATGGGTGGAACACAGGCTGGAAGCTAGCAGAGAGCAATGATACAGTAGCACAGGACCAAGAGGGCAGGATTGGGGAGTGAGAGGTAAACTGAGTAAAGGGTAGATTATTCATGATTATCACTACCATCAACTTATCAACACCATTATCACTATCAAAGTACTAGCTCAAAGGGAAAGAAGTTATTGTAAGATTTAGAAGAGAAGAAAGGACATTGTGTTGGCAGGCTAGTAGATTACTGGGTATTGAGCTACTTATTACTGCCTCAACATCTCCATACCAGTCAGGTCCATCTTGGATGTTTATATATGCAGCAGTTGCTTTGAACCAGATATATGAATATTGCTCTCTTGTGAGACACACATGTACCTTGTACAAGTTCAGAAATTATTCCTGGGAACTGGAGTGGAAGACTATCCTTTGAAAGTTTTCAGCAGTTTGTTGTTCAGTAATAATAGGGTTTATTACTGTGATGTATGTGTAGTGACTATGACTTGGTGCTGATGGATTAGATTAGCTATTCATATTTCCATCATAATTTAATTTCTATTAATAGATTTTATTCATACCCAATGAGAAATGCTTAGGTTTATATGTGGATGAAAGCTGTAACCAAAAACACCATTAATTAGTAAAAAGTGGTATAATCTACAGAGGTGTATATGGATAATGGTAATAGCCAGCGTTTCCTCAATGAACAGAATGAAGAGTGTCTGAGATATAATCACAGCCTGTGCCATGTATGACTTAGATATTTCTTATATGAGACTAAGTGGTTAGCTAGCAGAATCATTTCACATCAGACAAAATGCTTAGCAACATTTGAGTTTAAATTCAACTAAGGTCGACTTTGCCTTTCATCCTTTCAGGTCAATAGAATAAATGCCCGTCAAATACTGGGGTCAATGTAATTGACTTATGCTCTCCCCTAAAATTGTTGGTGTTGTGCCAAAATTTGAAACTATTATATGTTGGACCGGTCTGGCAAGAAACCACCAATCTAAGACATCAGTTGGATTGTGTGAGATGTAATCAGGGTATGAGTGGTATAAAGAGTGATATATTTGTTTTACCATAGTAATTTGGGTCAAGAAATGTACTTTGTGTGACACAGAAGAGCAACTCTTTGGGAGATTTATCTACCATTAGCTCATCTTTAATATCCTTTTACCCCACAAAATGACTTTGTTTTACATTTCATGAAGGTCTTCTAGGATCCTAGCTGATAGATAATAGCTGTTAGCTGATTCCTTAACTACCTAATATAATAATCAGACTTGGTTTTCATTATACATAGATGATCTTTCTGATAATCATGTATAACTATCATAGAACATTTTAGAAGAACCAATTGAGTTGTCTCCACCTTAATTCTTGTTTGCTTAGATATTGCAGTGGAATATTTAGTTAATAAAAGAATGGATGGACGTCGGGCGAAATGCTTAGCAGTATTTCGTCTGTTTTTACATTCTGAGTTCAAATTCCGCCGAGGTCGACTTTGCCTTTCGTCCTTTTGGGGTCGATAAATTAAGTACCAGTTTCATACTGGGGTCAATCTAATCGACTGGCCCCCTCCCAAAAAAATTTTGGGCCTTGTGTCTAGAGTAGAAAAGAATAAAAAAATGGATGGAGAATAGTTTGAATGTATATAATAGTTCGTGTATATACAGCATTAATAGGCCAGTTACTATGGTATTCATCCTGAAATAATACCTCTTACAGATGTGCTGTTAAAAAAGTACTAAATATTAGAGGGAGACAGAAATTCGCCCCAGCAGCAGCCAGCAAGAATGCCAGATTTTGGCTTTTTGGGGGCCTTTTCAATGTAATGTTCTTGCATCTAACCTCATGGAATTTTTGCATGATTATTTTCCTTAGAGTAATTATTTTTGTGTTTGAGTGTTACCTGGATTTGTCAAATAAATCAACACAGAAATAAAAACACAAAGAAAATGGTATGTATTGGAAAAACACACCCCTTAACTATAGATTGTATTTTTTGACAAACAAATTTACAAAGATGACATATTCTCTCTACATAACACTTGCAGAGTTGGAATTTAATAAAATTCCATTTGTATGTGAACATAAAACAACAAAAACTATGTTAAGAAAGTTAATATGTAAATCTAAAATTTTAGTGTTAGCTAAGGTGGTGAGCTAGCAGAATCGTTAGCACACTGGGCAAAATACTAAGCAGTATTTTGTCCATTTTTACATTCTGAGTTCAAATTCCACCAAGGTCAACTTTGCTGTTCATCCTTTTGGCATTGAAAAAATAAATAACATTTCAACACTGAGGTCAATGTATCTGACTTACCCTCTCCCCAAAATTGCTGACCTTGTATGAAAATTTGAAATCAGTATGTATATCTATATACTGAGGAATTGAAAAGTTTGACCAAATCTTGAATTAGCAAACCTAGATCTTTCTTAAATGATAATGGAATTACTTGAATTGTTAATCTTATTTTTTCATTAAAAAAACAAACACTGCATTCTGGATATAGTTTAATTTCTTTTTGTTATTTGCTGTCATATATTTGTTCATGTGATTAGGTTCAAACATTTGTAGATATATTAATGTACATATGTTTTACAAATATGTGGTATTTTACAGAAAAATGCAATTGTCAGTCCAAAAATTGTGTCCTTTCTTGAAAGACTTTTACATTTTCATATTTCATTCTAAAATAAAATGAAGGCTTGTAATGAAATGTCATCATTATTGAGTATAACTTTATGCATGTTTAATTTGACTACAAAGTAAATGAAAATTAAAGTTCGGATTAAATAGATGAAACAATTCTAAATATATTTTATCTGAATGTGACCAGTTGTATGAAACATTGTTTTATTCTGAAGAGGTTTTGCATGAATTTTTGATTAATTGGGAAATTGTTTTAAAATGATTTTAAAGTATTGTATTTATTTTCTATATCTATAGGTATTGCATACAAAGGACTTCAAGGAAAAAACTTATACCCAGTTGTATCCTCCACAGCTGCTCGAAGTGGTATGAAAGTGGTCAGATGTCAGTCATTTCCAACATCTCTTCAGTTCATGTGTTGCCAAATCTTACGCACACATATCCCAAGCCACATGGATGTTTTAGAAGTTGTAGATTTGCCTCCTGGTTTGCGAACTTTCCTCCACGACAAAGTTGGTTGGTTACTGCAATCCTGTCGTTTATTTGTCAAAGATGTTGTAACTGCTGGTTCAAAACGACCATGTCAATCTCCTTATGGATATTATGAAGATGATGATCGGCGGAAAAGGCGCTGCTTATGGCCTGTTAACTCATTGCCAGAACCATCTTAATATTAATTTTGTGCAGTGGGTAAATGAAATTTGAAAATTTTCTTTAGAATCTTCTATTGGATTGATACAAAAGAAATAGTTATTGCTGTGAGAGCTAATGGACTCATTTGGACCATCAATACCTACCACTGACTATGAAGTGGAACCGAACCTGTGATAAAAGTTATTTTGCATATGGATGTTTTAAAAGGAATAACCGATTCTCTAAGATAATTTGTGTGTGTACAAGTCTGTGTTTAAATACACATGCATTCAAGAATATATTTATATCTCTTCTTTTAATTACCTGTTTGTGAATGTCAAGGAAATTATATATGTGTGTATGTGTACATTAAATGTTGTATGTGTTTGTTTTGAACTATACACACATGTATGTTATAGAGCAAGTATTTGTACATTTTTGTAGATAAGACACCCCTCATTGAAATGTCCATCGTCCATTACAATACCAAGAGGACATTCCATGCATTTTTAATCTGTTTGAAAACCCATTTCACATATATAAAGGAAATTTTCAAACTTTCCTTTGAAAATATTTGGCACATTTGTGAAATAGTTTTTCTGTACACTTTAAACAGAAACCAGAATAAATATTTCCAACAAATTTTCTTTTTCCATTAGCACAGGGAAGGCTAGAAGATGTGGTATTATCATTTCATTCTTGAGTGAAGAATGGACAGTTTTTACTGCATTTTTACCTTTTTATTTCATTTTATCCAATAATAACAATTTTAATTCATAAGATATGCATTTTGCCTTCTAGAGTTAAAACACAAAATTAGCAATCAACATAACAAATGCTTGAAGTGGTTGGCTGACCAACTTGAGACCTCTAGTTAATTGATTTTTATTTATTTGTTTCTTCAATGAAATTGCATCAAAACTTTAAAAGATTGCTGTGCGGATATAATATTTTTAAAGATTTTTAGATTAAGACAATAGTTCTGATTTTTTGGTGATTTTTTTTTCCTGCTTGTTTGGTATCATTACATTCTTATCAATTAGGAAAACCTCATAGGAAATAGAGTTCTCTAAATTTTTAATAACAAGGAAAATCTGACAACAAAGAAGTTATGGAAAACATTTGGAATTCCAATTGTAAATTATAAAAGGAAAAGCATTCGAGATGCTTTTTTTTTTTATAATTTAGTTAATTTTAACATGATGATAAACATTCTTGAGCTCTTTTCCTTATGATTGCAATGTTTTATTCCCTTCACTCCTCTTTTGACTTCTGCCTTTATATCTGTTATGCCTGCTGCATATTATTACTTTTTGTATAATATCTGGCTTTCTTCAGACTAAAGGCTTTGAAGTTTGTTTTCTTTTGTGAGTGCGTGTATGTGTGTGTGTGTGTAGAAGTATATGAAAGTAAACTGTATTATTCTGGTGTACATAATCTCAGCTGACATCACATTGACGGTATCTTTTGACATTAAATTACTTTGTAAAATTTTTTATATAACAGTTTTTATTATGATTTCTATACTATCTTTTAATTTCAACTGTAAGGCAATTTTTAGAAAAGGTACATGTGATATTGGAAAAGTGTATACACAGCTAATAAAAAGAAAATTTATAATGGACTAAGCTGTTTCCTAATATTTGGTGGGGTAGGAATATATTAATTGTTTATCCCTGTTTTTCTAATAATAAAATTCATGTTTCACCATTCTCACAATATTTTGTCATTCACTGTTCTACACAGGCGCGAAAGAAGAAAAATAATATAGTTATCTCCCTTAAGTATTTATAGTGAGACAATCCAAATAAGTAATTCATTTTCCATATATATATATATATATATATATATATATATATATATATATATATATCCATATATATATATATATGGATATTTATAACTTAGTGCTACAACTATGTTATATATTTGTTGGCTAACTTGACATTTTGTGAATAGTGAACAAAAAGTCTGCCTAGTTCTCTTAAAAAAATACATCTATATAAATATATTATTAGATTTGCGGTGCTGTTCTGGAGAAATAGAAAGATATAAACAAATGTTCATGAGACTAATGGCTTTGTTGTCTGTAATTATGTCCCTTCCTATTCAGAATTCAAATAAATGTCTTCGTCTTTGATCTATAAGCATCATTCTTATACTTCGTTCAATTTAGCTGACTGTACTCTTTTCCCTATAAATATTTAGCCTTATGTCAAATGAGGGAATATTTTGTAGTATAATAGTAAGGCTCTGAACAGTAAAGGATTAGCCTTTACTGTAGCAGTATTAAATTTTGTCTTCATGTTCTAGGTTCAGACCACACTGAGTCCAAATTTGCATTCCCCAAAGTCACTAGAATATGTACCAGTCAACCATATGGTCTTGTGCCAATGTGGATTAGCAAATCTGGAAAAGCAACATTTTTCTCCTTCCCATTTTATTTTTATCTTTCACTTTTAACAGAAGGCATCCAGAATACTAGAGACTATCTCAGATATCAATACATTAAACAGTTTAGAGGTCTCAGTCTGTCTTCCTCTCCCTCTTCCCCTCACCCCTATAAGAATTGGACATGAAGCTATTGAAGTTTTGGGCATGGACGAGCTGTTGAAGTTTTGAATATTTGGATGCAGCACTGTGTTCTGCTTCTGACCATACATTTTTTTTTTTACCATTTAGTGAGTTGGGCCTGTATTACCACAATACCTATAAACATATATGGAGTGGGGCTCAGCCTGTTAAAACTCCTTAAACATTCCTTACAGGGGGGTAAATTGTGTAATTTCTACATCAGGACATGTACAATTGAAAACCCTCACACCATAAAATTCTCACCTGTCATCCTTCATTTTTATAAAATATTGCTACTTTCATAAATAATTTTTTTTCTCTCATATCTTTAAAGCTGCTACAACCTTTAATTCCTCTTCAGCATCACTATAATTTCTGTATCATTTATTTCATATTACAATAGCACTGTAATAATACAAAAGTGACCATCGTGTGTCTCTAACTCACTACTGAATGCTTAATTTTATTCTTATAGCTTGAATGGTACTTGAAAAATCTTTCATTTTAACATTTTTTTTTTATCCACTACATAAAAAGAAAATATTTAACCGTTCTTTTAAACATACTAGCAGAAGGAATGTTTGTTTTAAATTTTATTTAACATTCTGTCATCATCGTTGTCATCATTATTTAACATCTGCTTTTCCATGCTTGCATGGGTCAGCCTGCATTTGTTGAGGCAAATTGCTTATTGTTGGCTGTCACCAACTCTCACCTGTTTTCAAGCAAGGTAAATATTTCTCCATGGTTAGAAATGATTTTCGTGAAAGACTGGAAACGGACAACTTCACTTTGATGATGATGATGATGATGGTGATAGTGATGGTGATGATGATGATGATTTTATAACCATCACATGCTATGTAGACAAGGGCATACACAACAACAGGCATGCACACACACATTATATATGATGGACTTCTTTCAGTTTCTGTCTTGTCTGCCAAATCCACTCACAAGGTTTGGTTGGCATGGTCCTATAGTAGAAGATACTTGTCCAAGGCGTCATGTAGTGGAACTGAATCCAAAACTACATGGTTGGGAAGCAAGCTTCTTAACCACATAGCCACACCTGCAACAAATATCACTGTATTGACCAGGCTAACAGATATTGTCACAAACCCATGCCAGCATGGAAAGTGGACGTTAAACGATGATGCTGATGATGATGATGACTGCTGGTTACCCTGCACTTCCTTGCAGTGTCTTAGCATCAGCATATTGGGTAAAATGCTTAGCGGTATTTCGTCCATCTTTAAGTTCTGAGTTCAGATTCCGCTGGGGTGAACTTTGCCTTTCATCTTTGCAGGGTCAATAAAGTATGCACCAGTTGAGCACTGGTACATATTGAGCACTTATCCCTCCTCCAAAATTACTTGCCTCATGTCAAAATGTGGAACCAATATTTTAGTGTTAGGTATATTCAGTAAAATGTAACAATAATATATAATAGAAACTGTCATCTATTAGAAAATTATCTTGCACCTTGATTAGTCAGGAGGGTTATTATGTCAATAATATACACATGCTGGTTCTGTTTCACTTTTATTTTATTAGTCAGTTGAAGGTGGTGAGCTGGCAAACTCAAGTGAAAACAGTATGAAAAAAGATTATCAAGTTATACCAAAGCCATGAACAGCCATAATTGCAATGACTGACTACAAGAACAAGTAACTGTATTTCACAAAATCAAAGATGGAACCCACATATAAGTTTATGTGTACTGTGGGGGACAATGGTCCAATTCACCTAGCATAAACATAAGTATGGTGAGAAGCAGAACTCTGGGCTGCATCTAAACACTCCCATACTCAAAACTGCAATAGTTTGGCATGTTTTTCAGAGAGAGAGAGAGAGAAAGATATTTCTGAGCTGCTTAATGTCATGATACTTTCAGATAATCTCCAGTATTCTAAAAGCCTTCAAGTAAAAGTAGTAAATAAAATACAAAATCCTGCTTCTCCGGGATAATAAAAACTATTGGTAACCCATATTGTTGATTGGTATGCACTTTGAGATGTGCCATAGAGGTAGATCAAAGAAGACTTGGAATGATGATTAAGATATGATTGTTGACATGCTTATAATTCAGACCCATTCAACTTATGACAGTGTAGAAAAATAGGTTAAAATGACAGCGAAGATGAGAAGGATGATGAATGTATAGAGGCCCTATTTGGTAATTATTAACTGAGAATGAAGATGTGAATCAACTTCAGAAGGATGCTGCTGGTGTGTATTGTAAATTTGTGTGGGATGGGTTGAACTAAAGAGTTGCTCCTTTAAAGGCTTTTAAAATATGTATTTAATTATTCAGGCATGTTCTTCATGGCTATGCACTCTCTACCACTTCACTCCCTCTCTCAGCCAAGAGGTTCTTGTCTTAGCACCTGTGCAGGTGCCACATAAAAAGTACTCGTGTCGGTGCCATGTAAAATGCACCCATGCCAATACCACGTGAAAGCACCCATGCTGGTACCACATAAAAAGCACCTGTGTGGGTGTCATGAAGAAAGCATCTGTGTCAGTGCCACATAAAAACACCTACTCTGTAAAGTGGTTGGTGTTAGAAAGGGCAGCCAGTCATAGAAACCTTGCTGAAACAGACAAGTGGAGCCTGGTGCAGCTCTCTGGCTTGGCCAGCTCTGGTCAAATCATCCAACCCATACCAGAATGGAAAACATGTTAAATGATGATAATGAAGACGATGAGTTCCGAGACATTAGTGAATAGAAAAATAGCATTGAAAGTTTATTCCCAGTCAGTCAGTTAACTGAATATTATTATTCATTGACTGCAAACATTGCTTGGCACTCCGTCGGTTATGACGATGAGGGTTCCAGTTGATCCGATCAACGGAACAGCCTGCTCGTGAAATTAACGTGCAAGTGGCTGAGCACTCCACAGACACGTGTACTCTTAACGTAGCTCTCGGGGAGATTCAGCGTGACACCGAGTGTGACAAGGCTGACCCTTTGAAATACAGGTACAACAGAAACAGGAAGATAGAGTGAAAGAAAGTTGTGGTGAAAGAGTACAGCAGGGTTCACCACCATCCCCTGCCAGAGCCTTGTGGAACTTTTGGTGTTTTCGCTCAATAAACACTCACAACGCCCGGTCTGGGAATCGAAACCGCGATCCTACGACCACGAGTCCACTGCCCTAACCACTGGACCATTGCGCCTCCACGACTGCAAACATAATACTCTGGTAAACTTGTAATTGCTAGAAAAGGATTTGTAATTTGCTGACTGTAAATATTAACACTTGATAAAATATAAGAAATCAGTTTATAATTGTTAAAACATATCAACTAATAAAATAGAGACAAAATAATATACACATTAATAAAAAAAAAATTGCCACCCAAGTAAAAAAAAAAATAAGAATAATGAAATCTAAGAGCTGATGATAAAATCCAACAAAGTTGTGAAAATGAATTTTTTTTCTTTTTTAATTAGATTTCTCTTTTATCTTTTTATCAATGTTTTATCTTTTATCTTTTGCTTGTTTCAATCATGCTGGAGGGGGGCTCCCTTGAAGAGTTCACTCAAATACCCCCAACTCCACCTCCCTATTTATTTTTTAAAGTCTGGTTGGTCTCTAAGCTAAACCACTGTTACAGGGATGTCAACAAACCAACAGTAGTTGTCAAACAAGGGTGGGAGAAGGGCAAATACAAAGACACACATACACACACAGAGACACACACACACACACACACATGATGGGCTTCTACACAGTTTCTACCTACCAAATTCAATCACAAAACATTGGTTGCTCAAGGTGCTGTGCAGTGGGAATGAACCTGAAACCATGAGGTTGCAAACCACATAACCATACAGTTGTTGTTAATTGAATTATTTGGATAAGATTATTATTTTATTGTAACATATAATAAAACTAATGAATGAAAAATAAAGAAAAACATCTGAAATTTTGAGCAGAACTTGCTGATTAACTGTAATAATATTGTTATAATGATTTGAGGACAGCTGCATAAAGAAGTGCCAATCTCTAACTGTGGAGGGAACCTGTAGAAGAGGTAGACCCAGGAAGACGTGGGATCATCATCATCACCGTTTAACGTCCGCTTTCCATGCTAGCATGGGTTGTACGATTTGACTGAGGACTGGTGAACCAGATGGCTATGCCAGGCTCCAATCTGATTTGGCAGAGTTTCTACAGCTGGATGCCCTTCCTAATGCTAACCACTCCAAGAGTGTAGTGGGTGCTTTTATGTGCCACCGACACGAAGGCCAGTCAGGCGGTACTGGCAACGGCCATGCTCAAAATGGTGTATTTTATGTGCCACCTGCACAGGAGCCAGTCCGGTGGCACTGGCAACGACCTTACTCGAATGTCTTTTCATGTGTCACTGGCACAAGTGCCAGGAAGGCGATGCTGCTAAGAAATATGATCTTCAGATGCTGTGTTTCACAGAAGCAATACCAAGCAACTGAGACTTTTAGTGATTTGCTGTGCTTTAGAAGACCTATCAAGTTGGCTGAAATTGTAGTTGTGGCCAGTGCCAGGGACACGTGAAAGGCATCTGTGCCAGTGACACATGAGAGGTACCTGTGCCAGTGACACGTAAAAGGCACCCAATACGCTCTGTGGAGTGGTCGGCATTAGGAAGGGCATCCAGCTGTAGAAACCAAGTCAAAACAGACAAGCTTAGTGCAATTCTCTGGCTTATCAGCTCCAGTCAAACCATCTAACCCATGCCAGCATGGAAAGCAGACACTAAATGATGATGAGGATGATATTACTGATGATGATGATGATGATGATGATTTTTAACTTTAATCCTGGCCACATATTTTGGTAAAAAAATTAGTTGATGTTATCAACATTGGAAAGAGGAAAAGAACAACATTGTTCTTTAGAAATATTGGTCTTGAGTACTTAATCATTACTATCCAATTAACATCGGTTGAGTAAACAATTAAATATATGAATTTGCTGCTTTAGAATCAACAATATCCTACAATCGGTTGTCTGAGATGAAGAGCAAATGGTTAACTCACTACATGTGATAGCCATTCTGTTCTTGGATAGTGTCTTCTGTATTAAATAACAGTGACTGTTATAATCAAATAACTGCAATAGTGAAATTCTGGTAATTTGATCAGTAGACTATTATAGGTATCAAATTGTTGATGTGATATTTAAATTATATATCAGTTGCTATCACTTTCTCAACAGTCACAATATATGTGCTAAAATGCTCACAAAGCTTTTCTACAATACTTTCACTTTATTTATTTAATCAATCTTCTTTTTTTAAGCTGATAACAGTCCTTCAGTATTGTTATGACCTATTGCATGAATATACATACATACATACATAGATACATATAAATATATATATGTATGTATATACACTGGGTGAAGCATATACATTTATATACACTTACCATTATTCAAATTTCAGCTGAGGAAAGATTAGGGGCAATGGTGAAAGTAAACCATGGCCATTTTAAATTGCAAATATATGTAATATATTGTCAATACATTTAACATATATATAACAAAATGAATAATGGGCAAATATACATATATATATATATGCTGAATAATGTGTAAATATCATCATCGTTTAATGTTCGTTTTCCATGCTAGCATGGGTTGGACGGTTCGACTGGGGTCTGGGAAGCCAGGAGGCTGCACCAGTCTCCAGTTTGATCTGGCAGTGTTTCTACAGCTGGATGCCCTTCCTAATGCCAACCACTCCGTGAGTGTAATGGGTGCTTTTTATGTGCTACCGGCACTGGGGCAAGGGGAGGCTGGCAACAGCCACGATCGGTTGGTACTTTTTACGTGCCACCGGCACAGAAGCCAGTAAAGGAGGCGCTGGCATCGGCCACGTTCCGATGGTGCTTTTTACATGCCACCAGTATGGGTATCACAACTACAATTTCCATTTGATTTTTATTTTGAGGTTGATGTACTTGACTCAAGGTCTCCTCAAGCATAGAAGCTCGCCCTACGATCCAAGGTACTCGAATGGGCTGGGGCTGAATGGATAAATATATATGTATATATATATATATATATATATATATATATATATAATATATATATATATATACATATATATATATATATACATATATATATATATATATATATATATATATATATATATATATATATATATATATATATATATATGCTGAGTGGCTGAGTTCCTTTTGAGCATTGGGCCTCACGGAGGCAATGACTGAAACCTTTGGCATTATGTCATGCTTGAGAAGAAGACCCATCAGGCCAAGCAAAATCGCAGTTGTGGCAGATACCAGTGTCACGCAAATGGCACCCATGCCAGTAGCATGTAGAAGTATCCATTACAGTCTTGGAGTGATTGGCGTTAGGAAGGGCATCCAGCCGTAGAAAACCATGCCAAATCAGACTGGAATCTGGTGCAGCCTTCCAGCTTCCCAACCCTGGTCAAACCATCCAACTCATACAAGCATGAACAATGGATGCTAAATGATGATGATGATGACAATGATGACGATGATGATGCTATACCAAGTATATACATCAAGTATACATACACCCTACTAATTGGAAAATGCATGGAAATCACATAGAGATATCTCTTAGGAATAAGGTTAATGTAGCTCTTCTCAAATCCTGAAAAAAAAAAAAATGAAAAAAAAACATTGTGAATCAGAAAAGAAATAATTGGTTGTTTCAAGCACATAAGCAAATTAGTGTTACATCAATTTATAATGTCTGTCCTTGGGGAGCATATAATTAATAGAGATTACTTAGCATTGAAGAGAATGCAGTACGTACATGATCTTACTTGCTGTGGATTAAATATTGGCTATTTCAATGAGAGGGAATTGTCAAATTTCAGCTTGCGGTTAAAGCAACAAATCATGTTCTGTCTCATTTATGAAATACTTCTGAATTCAGGTTTAAGAAGCTAGGTGCTCCTTCATTTTTGGGCATCTAATTAGTTCAAACATTCCTAGAGAATAGCTTTGACTGAGTCCTAATTAATCTTATTAATGATAGACTTAATTCAGTCCTTGGTTTAACATATAACGAAGAAGAGTAAATGTGGGAAATGTAAAATGATATATAACTTGAGATGAAATGAACTGATAAGCGATGATTTATTCTCCATTATAAAATACAATGATTGCTGTACACAAAATAAAATATCATAACAGGTTACAAGTATGTGTGAGAGACTTCGTGGTTAGGTTGGACTGTTGATCTTGTAGTTATAGTTGATGTACTGTTTGGTGGTGTGTAGAGGCAGCCAATGGTCTGTTGGTTGTGTAGTGTTCATACAGCAACGATGTAGGCGGGCATCTGGTAGAGATGAAAGTGGAGACTGGCTAGTGTCAGATACATCGTTGCCAGAGACGAGTTGCATGTGGTCAGTGGTGTGTGCCAAAGACCTAGAGCAGTCGAGAACTACCGTCTTTATAGAGAATAATAGGTTCCCAGGAGCTGGTGATTAATTTCCCATGTAAGGAAAAATGAACTTGCACCAACACGATTGGACAGCTGGAAGCCATCCAATACAAAGGGTTTGTTTAATCATGAGGTCATGTGACCTGCAGGAACAAAAAGGCTTGTGGAGCTGATATTTGGGTATTTAAGCCTAGATAACCCATAACAAAAACATCTCAAACATAATGACAGTGTAAATCACTTCTGCTACAAAAAAAACCACCTGGTCCTTGAGTGTTTCAATTGGGGTACATTCTGTTGCAAGTATTCAGGTCAGCACTCTGGTCTGAGAATAACTTTCTCCCTTTCTCCCACTAGTCATGGGGGTCCTGAAATAAATCACTGGCACTGGCCTTCATTTTCTGACTAAATCATAAAAACAATGTTTGTTAGATCAAATATTCCCAGAGAGCAATGTCTGCCAAACTTTTTTACTTTACAATACACTGGGCAAGGAAAATTTATTTTGTGGCACACCAAATAAAAATCCCCCAAAAATTGAATATATTTTATTAGCATGAATAAAAATAAATAAATCCTTATTATAGTAACTGTGCTGAAAGTGTAGCTGCTAGAATAAGAATAGCCTGGGCAAAGTTCAGAGAGCTCTTACCTATGTTGATGACAAATGGCCTCTCACTCAGAGTAAAAGGCAGACTGTATGACGCATGTGTACGAACAGCCATGCTACATGGCAGTGGAACATGGGCCGTGACTGCTGAGGACATGTGTAAGTTCGCAAGTCAGTATGCTCCGATGGATGTGTAATGTCAGTGTGCATACTCGACAGAATGTAAGTACCTTGAGAGAAAAGTTGGACCTAAGAAGCATCAGTTGTGGTGTGCAAGAGAGACGATTGCGCTGGTATGGACATGTGGTGAGAATGGATGAGGATAGCTGCGTGAAAAAGTGCCACACCCTAGAAGTTGAGGGAACCTGTGGAAGAGGTAGGCCCAGGAAGACCTGGGATGAGGTGGTGAAGCATGACCTTTGAACATTAGGCCTCACCGAGGCAATGACTAGTGACTGAGACTTTTGGAAATATGCTGTGCGTGAGAAGACCCGGCAAGCCAAGTGAGACCATAACAGGGTGTAACCAACCCACTTATGCGTACCTTTCCTTCATTGGACACTAAACTCTGCTTGTGAAGACCTGTTGGGGCAAGTGAAATTGAAATCGAAATTGAACCAAATTCAATGACTGGCACCCGTGCCAGTGGAGTGCTAACAGCACCGTCTGAGTGTGACCATTGCCAGAGCAGCTGTCTGGCTTCTGTGCCGGTGGCACGTAAAAAACACCATTTGAGCGTGATCGTTACCAGCGTTGCCTTACTGGCATATGAAAATACATTCGAGCAAGGTCGCTGCCAATGCCGCTGGACTGGCTCCTCTACAGGTGGCACGTAAAAAACACCATTTGAGCATGACCGTTGCCAGTACCGCCTGACTGGCTCTCGTGCCAGTGGCACATAAAAGCACCCACTACACTCTCGGAGTGGCTGACGTTAGGAAGGGCATCCAGCTGTAGAAACTCTGCCAGATCAGATTGGAGCCTGGTGCAGCCATCTGGTTCACCAGTCCTCAGTCAAATCATCTAACCCATGCTAGCATGGGAAGCAGACATTAAACGATGATGATAATGATGATATTACCTATATATATAGGTAATATATATATATATATATATATATATATATATATATATATATATATACATATATATATATATATATATATATATATATATATATATATATATATATATATATATATATATATACATATATATATATATATATATATATATATATATATATATATATATATATATATATATACACACACACACACACACACACACACACATATATGTATTATATGTATATGTATGTATGTATGTATGTGTATATATATATATATATATATATATAGGGAGAATTCACAAAAAACAATAGACGAACACAGGTGGTGTAGAAAACAAATAGATGTATTAGTATAACGCTCAGGAATTGAGAAAGTCTTTAATGTTTCAAGCCTACGCTCTTCCACAGAAAGGAACACAGAAAGAAACAAGGAGAGAAAAAAGTGAAACCGGTCAAGTGAATAAACATCTTTAAAATTGCATTTTCAAACCTTCTTTCATATATATTTCTACTCGTGCAGTATCTTACAACTTTATATATATATCTGGCTTCCGTAGGATTTTCGAACGAGATCGTTGCCAGTGCCCCTGGACTGGCTTGTGCGGGTGGCACATGAAAGACACCATTTCGAGCGTGGCCGTTGCCAGTATCGCCTGACTGGCCTTCGTGCAGGTGACACGTAAAAGCACCTACTACACTCTCTGAGTGGTTGGCGTTAGGAAGGGCATCCAGCTGTAGAAACTCTGCCAAATTTAGATTGGAGCCTGGTGTTGCCATCCGGTTTCACCAGTCCTCAGTCAAGTCGTCCAACCCATGCTAGCATGGAAAGCGGACGTTAAACGATGATGATGATATATACACTCTGATTTAAGTGGAGCAAGTTAGTAGCAGCACAAGTCTGAGACTAATTAATAACCTGACATGGACAATGGAAAGAGAATAATATAACACCATAAATGGGTTTGATTTGAAGTTTCCAGAATGCTACCCAATATGACAATCACCTAAACAAGGCAAGAGGTTCAACAGTAATATGTTATGACAATAACAACTAAAATAAAGAGACCAGTCACTATATCTGTACAAAATTGGTAAAAACTTCAAAGCTAGAGTTTATAGATTTTAATGTAGTGAACTAGAAATGAAATTTTAAAAATCAGCATTTTAAGATACTAATTTAATCAAGGATTAGATGTTATTTAATAAAGCAATAAGGCAGTGAACAGACAGAATTGTTAGTATGCTGATAAAATACTTAGAGGTGCGCAAGGTGCCATGCAGTGGGACTGAACCCAGCACCAGTACATAGTTTGTTGGGTTTTTTTTCATGCTTCTGGGAGAGGCTGATCATATAAGCTGTTCCAAGCTCTCATTCAGGTACTTCTGTGACATCAGTCAGCTCTAATAATCATAGTGATGGTTATTCAATAACAATAATTACTGTAATGCTTCATGATATAATGTTTTTCATTAATAAAAATAATTGAAATGGAAAGGAGGAAACTTTATAATAAAAAATATATTTCGACTGTGGATGACAGATCAAGCAGCAGAAAGATAATGTACTTATTTAATTCATTCACTATCAGGAAGGAAAACAAGAGACCTTGTACAAGTCTGCCAATGCATAAATTATTAAATGTAATAAAAGAAAGAACAACAGAAAAAAAAAGACAGAAAAGGAAAGGAAAAAAAGACTACTAATTCTAATTCACTGAAACGGAACGAGAGAATATAGATTTTTGTTTCACTTTAGGGATATTCAAAGAAATAAAGTGTGAATCAGACAGATACTGATCATGAAACTTTTTAAGTCCTCAAATAGATAAAAGTGAATAATGTTTGAATAAGTAACTATAGAAAGTAGATTATTTAATAAGTTTTGAACAGAATATATTCAGGGAATGAGAATAGCTATAATATAAAGATAATGTCATTGTAATTATTGAACCTTTCCATATGTCCAAGACTACAGACTTCTGAAGCAGAACATATAAGATTGTTACACTCATTGTTCAGAAAGATATCTTGAAAGATTAATTGAAATGGTTACAATCAGAAACAGAAGGTGACTAGTTGACTTGGTTCTCAGGGATCTATAATATATTTACACTTTTGATGCCCATCTTATTTCATTGTAATTTCTGATTCAGCAAAGTCCAAGATTTTCTTCCTTCAATACACTTGTACAAAGAAAAAGGTGATGGTAGTCCTATTTATCTACTTCCCAAATTTGTAACAATTACAATATTTTTATACAGTGTCAACTAACTTGTTTGTTGTTTAAAGTATTACACAATTCTTAATGCATTCTTACACCAATGCCTAAGCTACAAACTGGATGAACAATACCAGTTATAAATTGGATGTACACAATCTTGGCTTTTTAATTAATTACTGTATGTGATACAGTAATTAACAAAGTTTTTTCTGTCTTAACTCAACACTGCTAGTTATTGAATTCATGAATCTCATTTCAGTACTATCAGTTAATGGAATCATGACACACAGCTCAACATTAATGGTTAATAATGTCAGTTAACAAGGCCATGAACTTCAGTTCAACTCTAATAGTTAATGAACTCATGTATCTTAGCTCAACACTGCCTGTTAATGAGGTCATGAATCTCAGTTCAACACAGTCAGTTAATGCAGTCAATTCTGTTGCTTAAAAAGATACATGGGCATATTAGATGCACTCCAATTACAACAGTGCATATTCAAGAAAAAGTGAGTGTCAGGGACAAAATTAGCTTATGGGTGATTTCTTTTTGCAAAAAAGTGCATCATATATGCCATTATTACATATTAGCTATCGTGAGTAATTAACACACAGTCATACTTTTCTAACTCTTTGCCCTTTCAGAATCATCACCAAAGGTGGTGCTCCAGCATGGCACCAGTCAAATGACTGAAACAAGTAAAAAAATAAAACAATAAAGATTCAATGGTTCATATGTTATCAGTAGCACAGTCTTTGTCTACCTTTCAAACCTTTTATTAAACACACTTCACACTCATCACCATCATCATCATCATCATCGTCATCATCATCATCATCATCATCATCATCATCATCATCATCATCATCATCATCAGCATCATCATCATCATCATCATCATCATCATCATCATCATCATCAATGTTTAATGTCTGCCTTCCATGCTGCCGTGAGTTGCATGGTTTGACTTGAGCTGGCTAGTCTGGAGCCTTCACCGGACTTGTGTGTCTGTTTTGGCACGGTTTTTACAGCTGGATGCCCTTCCTTGATCAACTGAATGACTTGCTTGTTCAATGAACATAACTGAACTTTCTACAGATGCATATAGCCTTTACATAATTCTAAGGCAGAATCAGTGTAACATAGAGTATAACAAAGCTATTCTTTGAATCATACCTACAATCTTCCTGGCAGACTTATGCAGTTTCCATCTGCCTAGTTGCACTCAAAGGCATGAGTTGATCCAAGGCAATGGTGACACTTACACAACAGAATCAAACCCAGAACCTCATGATAGTGAACTATCATTATTTAGCCATGCTGCATCAGCTGTTGATAAGTAACATGCATAGATTGAGTTTGTGAATGTATTCCTTAGTTCAGCAACTTAATGAAACATTAATTGATTAAAAATAAAAATAGAATTATATTAATAATTGTTTGCTGCTTTATTAATTGACAGCGTTGAGCTGAGATTCATAACTTGATTAACTGGTAGTGTTGGTTCATGTCTTCATTAACTGAACATGGAACAGATTTTCATGATTTAATTAACCAACAGAATTGACTGCATTAACTGACTATGTTGAACTGAGACTCATGACCTCATTAACAGGCAGTGTTGAGCTAAGATACATGAGTTCATTAACTATTAGAGTTGAACTGAAGTTCATGGCCTTGTTAACTGAGAGTGCTGAGCTAATGTTCATGACATTATTAACCATTAATGTTGAGCTGTGTCATGATTCCATTAACTGATAGTACTGAGATGAGATTCATGAATTCAATAACTAGCAGTGTTGAGTTAAGACATAAAAAACTTTGTTAACTGCTAAAGTTGAGCAGAGGTTCATAATTCCCTTAACTGTAGTGTGTAACTGAAGTTCATGTGTTCATTAAGTAATAATGTTAATCAGAGGTTCACAACTTTGTTAACTGATTGTTTTAAGCCTAGGATCATGACGTCATTAAGGAATAATGTTCAGTTCATGTTCATGACTTTGTTAACTGATAGTAATGAGCTGATAGTATTGAGCTGAGGTTCATAATTCAATCAGCTAATATCAATGAGCTGATTTTCCAAACTTCATGAACTGACTATGTTGGGCTAAGTTTCATGACATCATTAACTGATAATATTGAGCTGAGACTCATGACTTCATTATCTGATGGCAGTGAGCTGATTTTCATGACTTCATAGACTGACTGTGCTGAGCTAAGTTTCATGACATCATTAAGTGATTGCATTAAACTTAAGTTCATGAATTCCTTAAGTTCATCAAGTCATTAAATGATAGCATTCAGCTGATGTTCACAAACTCATTATTTGAAAGTACTGAGCTGAGGTTCATGACTTCATTAACTGATAGTCATGAAATGAGGTTCACGACTTTGTTAACTCCGATTTTGTGTGTAACTAAAGTTAATGTATTCATTAACTAATAATGTAGAGCATTAACCGGTAGTGTTGAACCAAGATTCATGACTTCATTACCTAATAGCAGTGAATTCATTTTTGAAGCTTCAGTAACTGACAGCATTGAGCTGAGGTTCATGGCTCCATTACCTGATGATGTTGAGAGTGGTATCTGGTTTCATTACTTGATAGCACTGAGCTACCTTTCATGACTTCATTACCATTCTCAGTGAGCCAATGTTCATAACTTTGTTAATTGACTGTTTTGAACTGAGGTTATGACATCATTATCTGGCAATGTTGAGCTAAGTTTCATTCGTTAACTGATAGAGTTGAGCTGAGGTTTATGACTTCATTGACTGATAGCATTGAGCTGATATTCATGAATCTATGAATTCGTGTGTGTGTGTGTGTGTGTGTGTGTGAGAGAGAGAGAGAGAGAGAGAGAGAGAGAGAGAGAGAGAGAGAGAGAGAGAGAGAGAGAGAGAGAGAGCATTTGCAATTTGAATGATATTTGGCTGCTATTCCTAAGAAGCTCAGTGACCCTGTATCATTGCCTGTTCATTGGTTTCCTTTGGCATTTAATTCCTTCATTTTCTTTCTGATGCAGTCTATAGGATGAATAATAGCAGCCACAGTAGTATTCTAGCTAATTGTTAACATGTTCATACATGATATTCTGGCTGATCTGAATGTGAATACCTGTCCATTTACTATTGTTTGTCATCAAGGAACACTTTCCTCCTTTAAACAATGTGTATTCATAACATATGCAATCCACCTGGTTACCACGTCAAGGAGACTTGGACACACTACATAATATTTTGACTTTGTCCTATGTCTCCTCAGGTAAAGCTATCCTGTTGGGATGATGATTCTTACATATGTACGAGCTGTATCTGCATGAGCTGTATCTGTATACAGCTTACTACTCGTGCCAAACAGTAAAAATCTAAATAGTAATACATCTATTCATTCTTAATATGTTTTGGCAAATTCAAAACATGAATATCTGATCACTGTTGTTTGCTTGCTGCTGGAAAATGTCTTCCTCCTTTTAGATGATGTATGTTCATAACATACAGGATTCACCAGATCAGTTGTGTAAAGGAACTTTGAGACACAATAATATTTCAACCAAGTTGTATTTCCTCAGTCAAAGCTACCCCACCAAACTGATGAATCTGACAAAAGTAGAGCACTTATGTCCCCTTCACAGATGAATCCTGTGTTGTGAAAGGGAGGAAGGCACTTTCCAATGACGAACAAACAACAGCAATCAGATATTCACATTCAAATCTACCACAGTGTATTATATATAAATTTGTTTGGATTGTTATAAATGATGATGATGATGATGATGATGATGATGATGATGATGTCCTTATTCTGCATGCACCCTGTGAATTATTACTTCTTTGGCAGACATCAGCATGCATCAGCAAATAATTTGTTGATTCCAATAAAAATCACTCATGTTCTTGTCAGATTCATTGATCCAATGGGGTAGCTTTGATAAAATGATATATGTACAGCTTTGGTGGAATACATAACACAAGATATTTTTATTTGAATGCACTAGTTTATCCATTTTCTTGTCCATACATACATCTCTTGTTGAAAGACACACACACACACACACACACACTAGACTGGCCATGCTGGGGCACTGCCTTCAGGAATTTTTAGTTGAACAAATCAACCCCTGTACTTATTATGTTTCATAAACCTGATACTAATTCTAGCCATCTCTTTTTGCAGAAACACTAAGTTATGAGGACGTAAACACATCAGTACCAGTTGTCACAAGGTGATGGAGGACAAGCACAGACACAAAGACACACACACATATATATACATGTGTGTGTGTGTGTGTATGTGTGTGTACACGTGTATATATATATATATATATATATATATATATATATATACTGACTTTGAATCAACACTGATTCAAAGTCAGTGACCAGCTGTGGCGAAACCAGTTCTGAACAATGAAGATACTGTTTTACTGGTTAAATATGTCCCAAACACACACACACACACACACATACACAGATATATACTTTTCCAAGATGCTGTCTCACATCACAGTAAATTGATGTGCTTTCCTAGGATGCTACCCTGCAGAAAATTGACATAGAAACAAAACACATACAGTATGTACATGCAGCCAATAATGCTTACATTATTAGAATGTTTTTAATTCAAAATATATATCTTTTTATCGGTTGTCGAGCACACACACACACACACACATGATGGGCTTCTTTCAGTTTCTGTCTATCAAATCCACTCACAAGGCTTTAGTTGGACTGAGTTTGTGTGGTCTGATGAATAAGTATCTGAACTGTTACCATAGTAACGAAGCTAAAGCATGTAGAGTAAAGCCACTTGGTACATATTGACCTTGAACTCTGCACTACATGCACACTAAGTTTCAACATTCTAGCTTGCTTCCACTGTTTACAGCAGTGCTTGGAAGGAAAGTGTGTAGCGTGTGATCGTCGCATTGACCAAATTTTCTCTGTCATGGTCAATGCTTGGCAATACCTGCTCAGAGGCCTATGCAAGTTTTCGAAAGTTTTCAAAAAGTTTTCATTGTTCTTGACAAAATCAAAGAGATCTTGTGCAACTGAAATCTTGGCAGACATGCGTCTCATAGCCAAATCTTCTGTGGTAATGGACTGAACTGAACTATAACTAATCTGCACATCCTATGATAACTCACAGTTAGTGATTTGACGATTTCCTCTCACAGCTGCATGCACATCTGTGACGTTTTTCTTTCTCTTGGTTGTGGACCTCCCAGAACATTTGTCAATATCAACATTTTTTCTGCCATCTTGGAAACGTCTGAACCACTTGTACACTTGTGTACAGCTCATACACTCCTCTCCATACACTTTCTGAAACTTTGCATAGGCCTCTGAGCAAGTATCACCATGACAATTTTTTCTGTCATGGCCAATGCGATGCTTACACGCTACACACCTTCCTTCTGAGCACTGCTGTAAACAGCAGAAGTGAGCTAGAATGTCAAAACTTAGTGCACATGCACAGCAGAGTTCACGGTAAATCTTTGCCAAGCAGTTTCACTCTGCGTGCTTTAGCTTCATTACTATGGCAACAGCTCAGATACTTATTGATCAGACCTTGTATAATAGAAGACACTTGCCCAAGGGGCCATGCAGTGGGGCTGAACTCAGAACCATGTGGTTGGGAAGTAACCTTATAATATATATGTCTGTGTGTGTGTGTGCATATGTATGCATGTGCGTATATGTGTGTGCAATGTACTTCCAGTTCTCAAATATCACTCACAGGGCATTGGTCAACTCAACTTTATTCCTGAGGATACTTGCTCAAGCTGTTGTGCAGTGGAATCAGATTGTGAAGATACCTTCCTAACTATGCAAACATTCCTGCACACATAATCATCAGGTTAATCTGGTTCAACTGGCTTTAATTGTTACTTATGAACCCAGATGTGTCTGTCTCTACTACATAAACTACATCATTTAAAATCAAAAGCTAAGTTCTATTTATATTTAGTATTTCCTGGTGTAAATTGCAATATGTAAGGTGAAAAGAAGTTATCAGATTGATTTCAGGTTGTTTTTACTGTATTTTAATCCAGCTGATTTTGAAATTAAGATTTTTCATAGGTGCAGGAGTGGCTATGTGGTAAGTAGCTTGCTTACCAACCACATGGTTCCGGGTTCATTCCCACTGCGTGGCATCTTGGGCAAGTGTCTTCTACTATAGCTTCAGGCCGACCAAAGCCTTGTGAGTGGATTTGGTAGACGGAAACTGAAAGAAACCCGTCGTATATATGTATATATATATATATATATATATATATATATATATATATATGTATGTGTGTTTGTCCCCCTACCATCGCTTGAGAACCGATACTGGTGTGTTTACGTCCCCATAACTTAGCGGTTCGCAAAAAGAGACCGATAGAATAAGTACTAGGTTTACAAAGAATAAGTCCTGGGATCGATTTTCTCGACTAAAGGTGGTGCTCCAGCATGGCCACAGTCAAATGACTGAAACAAGTAAAAGAGTAAAAGAGCAATAGTTATCATTGCCATAATCAACATTTAGGTTAAATGGAGCAGTAGAAATATCACATTTAGTTACATAACTTTACATTTTAAGTTCTGACTTCAGTTATCAACTGCCTTCATAATCATCATCATCATCATTGTCTTTTCATGCTTGTATGGCTCAGATGAAATTTACTGAAGTAGCTTTTCTACAGTTGGATTCCCTTCTTGTTGCAAACATTCCAAGCAAGGTAATATTTCTTGAAGGCCAGGCGTGTTTTTTACAGAAGACTGGAAATGAATGGCATTGCTTGTATGATGATGATGCTCATTTGCAACCATTATATGATGTCTAGACAAGAGTATAGACATACACACACACACAATGGGTTGCTTTCAGTTTCTGTCTACCAAATCCACTCACAAGACTTGGGTCAGTTTAGAGTTATAATAGTAGAAACAGTGGGAGTGAACCCAAGGCCATGTAGTTGGGAAGCACACTTCTTAGCCACGCAACCATGCCTGTGCCTCCTTAGGTTATTAAAATATATACCAGTAATATATTGGGATCGATTACAATCAACCAAAGCCTTGACATAAACTTCTTTGAATTATATCCAAGTCAGAAATGATCTTAATCATCATTAATTTATTATCTAATTTATTATTAGTATACATTGGGTGGATCAGTAAACTGCTCTATGTTGCTTTCTGCTTCATGAAATCCAGTGAGATCCACAGTTTTCAAACCTAGATTTGTTCTTTTTGGAATACTATGATAAACGTTCTTGTTAGTAAATAATATCCTTTCACCTGGTGTGTATCCTTCATTTGCATTTGTGTATCCATATCAGTGTAGATGTCTCTCTTGTAAATATTAGCTAGCATCTATGATGTTCTGCTTGTGCTTGATCGTCTTTGAAACTATTCAACAAACCCTGCTCAACTCATTTCTCACTAATCACTGTTAATCTTCCATACAGCATCATACAATTATTAAGTTACTGAGTCAACACTAGATTGCAGGATTCAACACACCAGACATCTTTCTTGGATTGTAAATGGACACACATGGTTACTTACCACCTTGTGGTCAATGATATGATTGAACAATCCCATCAATAGTTGAAATCTGCTCTCAAACCTACAACAGTAGCTGGATAAGTTAAATTTCTTTTGTTCTTCTGGGTATTTTAACCATAGATAAGGACAGAATTGGTTGTGTGTCAGATAAATTTGTCTATGGTTAATATTTTCACAATATATGGACACATAGTTGTGTGTGTCTTTTCTCAAGATATTCAAGATCCAACAACCTATTTATAGTGACTCCAAATTTACATGTCCAGTCTACCATCCATTGCTTCTCACTTCCAGACAATTCCCACTCATGTACTGACCAACATTCAGTAACAGTCAGATGTTTCCATAATGATATGATTCAACAACCACTACAAATGCCATCTTCCAATCCATTTAAAGTACTTCAAACAACCCCTCAAGTGCTTTTTATTGATATGCACAGAAAAAGCATTAGCAGTATAGATTGAATGAAGCAAGCCTGTTTGGAAAATTAATGGAAATTTGAAACAATATTTCATCAGGTTAATGCTACTCCATTATTCTATCCTTTGTCTTGTAATCTTAATTCTTCACTAGTTCTCATAAAAACACCAAATTTGACAGCTTGTCAGTCCAGTTTAAAACCACCGTTTCTTCCACTGACCAGTATTCCTGTTTCTCCACCTCATGTTAAGACCAGAACTGGTTGATATGCACACTGACGTAAATACTATGTACAAGCCTTTGATTAAAAACCCCCCCAGAAAAACTGTAGGTTTACACATATATATTCTACAGGTTTTATATCCTGATCGACCATGTTTGACTTTTCATCTAGAAGAGGAAGCAATGTAGTGCATCTCTTATGTTCTCTTCTTCATCTACTATTAGTCTACCCTCATCGCTTACTAACTTATTCTTGCTCCTTTGCTTCTGAATGTTAACTCTACCTCTCTTTTATGTAGACACACAAGCTGATACACATATGCACACATACAAATATATAACTCACTATTGCATTCATTTGCTATTATCACATATCCTAATTATGGTACCATTAGGAACATTGTTTGTCACATGACCTTGTCACTCGGATATAGGGGAAAACAACATTCTCAAGAGTCTGTCACATGACTATTTTCACTGGCAGGTTTCAATGTGCTCACTGTTTGATGAATAATTGCTAAAGCCCACTTTTCTCACTATAAAAAGCTGTTTGCTAAGCAGAGAACAAGAGTTAAAAAATAAATCAATAGAATTGTACAACATTTAGAACTTACAAACTAACATACACATTCTCTCACCTATGTGCATATATGGTAATATTCCCATAAATCCATTTGTCTTGCCACACATGAAGTTATTCTATGCAGTCAAACTTACATAACAAGATCTTGAATTAACAATATATCTCTTAACATTTTATCTTCAATATTTCATGAACCATTGCTAAATTATCTTTCAAGCTGTTTCATTTTAAATTCCAAATACTAATTCTTGTACTGTTTCTACAAGACATGGAATTTAAACAATGAACTTTTTGATGTGCCATGCAAAAGATTTCTGAACTTTTAAACTGGAAATGCTCTGCCTGATTTCAGACATTTTCATACAAGTGGTGATGGCATAAAGTTCTTAAACTTACTATTTTAGCAGCAAGATTCATTAAGATCTGGATTTTGTCGTTATTGACAAACAGAAAATGAAAGGAAATAATACAATCAATTTTAATTGTTACATTTATGAATACAAATTCTTTTAAATTTCCTAGAGATAAATTTCTACCACATATTAATTATTCTATAAATGAATTAGTAAAGTTATGCATTTTCTGAAATAATTCAAAGTTGGCTATTATAACAATCATATTTGAAGTAGGTATGAATTGAAAACAAAGAAAATAGTGTTAGTTGTTATATTTCTTTATTGGTTTATTTTTTCTTCTTTTTTTAAATGTTGGGAATATTTTGACTTCTGAACACCACTGAAATAAGCTAAACTTAGCTCTCTCTCTACATATGAGCTCAGTCATTTGTCCAATACATAAACAAAGCAAAATAAATTGCTTTTACTCTCTTACTCTTTCCTTTGTTGATAGAAGCTTTATTGTGGTGAAATGGTTGGGAAGAGGGAAATGAATTTTCTGGAGGTCTAGTGAAGAGACCACAGGAGAATTTCATGAGATTTTTCATTTACAGTGGAAATAAAGTTTTTTTTTTTTAAATTGGAACAACAAAAATGAAAGTTGGAATGAATGAAAGAGAGGAAGAAGCAGATGCAAAAAAAACATGTTTTGATGATAAGTGGTGACATCTCTTAACTAGAGCTCCTCCTGGAGAATGAAAACTTCAGAATTTTATTATGTGATATGCACATGCATGCACACATGCACTTTCAGTAAAAACTTTAAAAAAAAAACCCAAATAAAAACAATTTTCCAGCATATTAATACAAACATAGTTATGAGTTTATTAATAAAAAAAAAAACAAAAAAACAAACAAACAAACAAACAAACAAACAAAAACCAAAACATTCTTTTTTTTAATAAAGGATACAAAGGATATAATGATATGTGTGTTATGTTAGGTTATGTATGCATCTGTATGTGTGTGTTTGTGTTTACTGATGTCGAGAAATAAAAAATACAAAACTCTGCAAAAGTCAAAAAGTGAGGGAGGGAATAAAACTGTAAATGGTGAGTGAGGAAAGAATATAGATAAATGGGCAGGAAAAGGAGGGGGGGAGTAGAAAATCAATTCATAATACAGGAACAGCTGAATTTCAGAACAGTTACTGTTTTTTTATTGTGCAAGTCTTTCACCACCAATCTGCTGTTGCATAATTTCATCACAGTTCAATCAGATAAAAAAATAGACTACAGACACAGTGAATAGGCCACAGTAGCGGACATTTAATCTTGATACCTTGAGAGAAATTATAGGGGGTTTCTTTCTTTTGTTTACCTCTTTTTTTTTAAATTTTGACTTTTAGTTCTTTTTATTTTATCTTTTTTTCTTTTTTAAAATACCTTATAACTATTTGAATGTTTCTCTGAAAGTGCAGATATATCTATCAACCATTGAAGCAAGATGTGTCAATGGTTCAGCTCTGTTGCTGAGGGATGATTTACTAGACTTTGTTCTTAGTAATGTTCCAAAGACACAAAAATATACAACACTGCATGATGTTACACTTTTGCATATAAATATGACATTTTGCAAAAACTTTGTACATCACAAACAACATGGTAAGAGAGGAAAAGAAAAAGAAAATATAAAAGAAAAATGAATGTAAAAATTGGTTACATGTTTTAAAAAAGAAAGAAAAATTTACAAAGAAAGAATAATCAGTAGGATCATTTTAGTAAAAAAACACAGGTTTTTGCAATCAAAGATAGACTTCTTAAAATTTATATAAATGAATTTTTTTTATTTTAGTTTTTTGTTTTTTGAAAAAGACATCACAATGATATAAAGGTTTCATTTGAATACCCTCCAATGATTTCAATGTATTCAGACAAGATGGTTAATATATAGGGCATAAAAACTTTTAGATAGCTAACTATTGGACAATGATAACTTTATAAACATAGTTGGCTATACAGAGAGGCTTTAAGAAAAGATGTTCACAAAACTACAGAGCATATTGAGATGTGGGTGGAATATCCTTTCTATAACATGACTGCATGACATGCAGGAACTTAATGTTTGCAGAATGGGGTTAAAAAGGACATGTGAAAATAACGATGGCAAATTGTGAAACACTGAATAATATCGTTTCAAATTTTGATAATTTTTCTTTGCTCTAGTAAATTTGAAATTGTTGTTATTTCTGTTATAAGCATTTACTGGAATGATTTCAAACTACCACTGAAACAAGACAAAGTCTGCAATTTCAGAGAGAAACAGATTTGAATATATTTTGTCACTGGAGAAAAAACATGAAATATCTATCTGATAGTTATTTAATTTTCAATTTATTTTTCATGAATTTTAATAATAATAATTCTAACTTAGAAATATTCTAAAGTTGGTCTTGGCTTTATAGAGTAAATTACAGTATCATATTTATTTTACCTTATTCAATTCCTAGTCAATATAAATATCACATCATGAAATGGGTTGAAAAATAATTATGAACCTTTATTCTGCTGTTTTTAAAGGTTTTAATATTTATATTCAGATTAATTTTTATTGTGAATTTCTGATGAATTTATAGGTTTTGTATAGTCAACCAACGTGATTGTTTACAATCATATTAAGATGGCATAATATCTTACCTAATGCCAATTAAATTATAAGTGTTCTATTGTTATTTTCATAATACACTATTATAATTAGCAAAATTTTAAGAGAGGGACATTAAGAAATATAAATAGAGTTAATTTCATTAAATTCTTCTCTCTTCTGAATATTTTCATTTTTAAAACATCCTACGTATAAGAGCTGTAATAATTATATTATGTTGTCAGAAGTGACCTTTAGTTTTAATTATTCATTGTCAAAAAAGTAATTAAATGACATTTTCAGTGGACATAGTCACAAAATGATTACTTTATTCCAGTATGAAATCGATTGTACCTTGTCATTAATCAAAAAATATTCCACGTTCTGATGCAAGAAGCTTCCATTTTAAAAAGTTTGCTGAGTATACAAAGGATTCAGTGAATAATTCGTTAACACTTAAAGGAACATAACACAATTGCAAATTATTTAGATGTATTTGTTATAACTTACTTTCACAACCAAATACATGTTAGATGCAGTGGCTAGCAGTGTAAATCACTGCATCTAACAGTGCAGTGTTAATAGGCAAGAAGAAACCTTGATCAGTTGTTTTGAGATATATGTCAAAGCAGGTGATCAAACTCTAGTTTGGAGCATCAATGTAAATCCAAACTTTATTAATTAACCATAATGAACTGATCACACAAGCACCACACTTTTACATAAAATAATGATTATATATATATATATATATATATATATATATATATATATATATATATATGAAGAAGCTTGGGTTAAATATTTACAGAATTAGAAGATAATTTGCTAAAAATATGGTACCATTAAATATTGAGCAAATTACTTGGAAATATAAAGCAACATAACTGTCAAAAATGTGTTTCACCTGAAATAATACATTTGAAGCTTATGACATTTATGAAAGTTATTACTAGAAACGTTTATGATCCCAGATTCTAGAGTTAATGTGTATGTACCTCTTATCTCTAACACCGCAAAATAATTCTATCTTAACTATTGAGCTTCACATTATATTCACATAATTCTATATTGATTATCACAGCCAACTGGCTTATTTCTTTAAACTGAAAGAGGAAAGTAGTGAAAGAACTGTTAAGTACTGAAAATTGTCATTCTAAACTTTAAGATATAACCTACGTAAGAATTATGTAAATG
The DNA here is from genome assembly GCF_046866305.1 of Octopus bimaculoides. Classification (NCBI taxonomy): domain Eukaryota; kingdom Metazoa; phylum Mollusca; class Cephalopoda; order Octopoda; family Octopodidae; genus Octopus; species Octopus bimaculoides. Next base: position 108,078,522 of record NC_142932.1, on the reverse strand, counting down.
TATCTTCTAAAAGCTTGACTGACTGAAATTGTGTCAATCCTTATTAATCAATTTAGTAGATAATAGCAAAATAATTGACATGGCGTTAACACCTTCCTGCTGCAATGGTTAAAAGGTGTGCCATAATACAATTCCATATCTAAACTTACTTGTATCTGAGAAAAGATACCATAAACACTAATTTGCTGTAACAATTACACATGACAAAAGATACAGTTTTATAGAAGCTGTTATAACAATCCATCATGTAAGACACCTTTTTTTTAACATTTACAAGAGGTGTAGAGGGATACACACACACACATATACATATATATATTTGCAACACTTACAGGTATAATGGCAAAACACCATTTAACAATAAAATTCCTGTGACACATACACACATATATGTATAGATACATATCATTTTACAACATTTACAAGGAATATGATAGACACAATTTTTATGGCAATTGTTAACTAAGCAATTAACAATACAAAATTTCAAGATATGATTTCAAGAATTAAAGGATGTTTGCTAGATTATTTTGAATTATTTGTTAACTGTGTAAATCATTAGAATTAAATGAAACAGTAATGCACATATAATCCCCACCCCAACCAAAAAAAAAAAAAAAAAAAATCATACATTTTATTTGCGAAAAAAAAAGAAGCTAAAACTTTATATATATATATAGATTAAAAACAAGAATTCTTCCTAGATTAAATTTACAGAATATAAATAATAATTATTCTTGTTAAAACTAAATAAATGAATAAACTCAAGTGATAATATGAATTTCATGTCTTTTAGTCACTGGACTGTGACTTTTGGTTCATAAGCAAGAGAGACAAAAAAAAAAAAACCCATTCTATTTGATTTGGAGTTATTCAAAAAGTTATTATAACTATTATTGTTATTATTATTATTCATAATATTTATCAAAGCTTCACAAGATGTAGCAAATCATGAAAAACATTTTTATACTATCAATGACAATATTTAAAAGTCCATGTCTATACTACTGGTAGTTAAACTAGTTTATTGATGACAATAAATTTCATGCCACACATTTAACTAGAAAGTTACTAAATTTTAAAAATATATTGCACAGTCTATAAGAGATTCAAACAACTGTAACTTAAGTTTCAAAGGTTCATAAGACTGGTGCATAACACCCATTTCCTTTCATTTGTTTCTTGTAGGTTTTCTTTTTCTTTTTCTTTACCCTTCAAACTATTGTTACAATGGGAGGACCACACATAACTAAACCTCATATTACTTTGAAAGTGTTTGAAGTAGGTGTGTTTTTTTTTTTTTAAATTTGATATCATCTCAATTATAATGGGTCAGGGAAACCAACACAGAGACAAACAACAGAACTAGGTATGAAATACTAATGTAACTTTTCTAACATTTTGGGAAACATGAAACATTTTGAAACAGAAAAAAAAAACAAAAAACAACAAACAAACAAAAACCACAGTACTCCTCAAATGATACTAATTTTACCAGTTCAGGTAAACAAGTTTTGTAGTTTAAAAGATAACCTGATATGATATAGGTTTCAAATAGACATTTTTTAAAAAGTATCTCATATAATGATGAACGGGCATGAGATTCCTGCATTCTTTTTTCCTTTTCTTTTTCTTACATAAGTACTATACAAGAACGATATTGTTCATTAAATGGATAAAATATATCATAACATTTATGTAAGACATACAGCTGAACCAGAGTCAAACACATAAGAGAGACCTGAGCAAATATACAGACAATGTTAAAAATAAGATAAAGAAATGCTGGTGATATTTAAAGAAACCAGTAGATTTCATATATCTGACAATTTGAGACAGTGAATGATTTTAGTTCATCCATCCTGGTGAATACCATTTTTAATAGATTTTTGTATACATAATTACACACACACGCGCAATAAAACAATCAGTTGACCATAATGTTACATAATATATATTATAAAGAAGCACTAAAATGATGAAATTTCATCCATTTGCAATTTCCCTTAATTCAATAATACAGCTACTGTCTCTCTCATTCTCTTCATAGACAATATGACCTTCAACAGCATCATCTTTGTCTGGTTCATCAACAGAACTGTTTTGTACTGAATTGGTCATATTACTATCTAGAGCAGGACTGCTGGTTCCAGTAACACCCCCTACATTATCATCAGAGAAGTAAGAAGCTTCTTGTTGGGCTAGGTGGGATAATAAGTTGATTGGCTCCCCAAAGGTGCCGATATCTGGTGTGCTGGGTTCAAGCTCAAAAAGTTCTGGAGACGATAGGTGCCCAACATCAACATAAGGGACTTCTTTAGTAGCTTTGATAATTCTCTGACAATAGAGATCTTCAAAGTTAATTGGATATTGATCATTTTCCCTGAGAAAAAAAAAAAAAAAAAATTGAAAGAATTAATTAGTGTAAGAATATAAAAAAAAAAATCTGAATAATTTTGAAAATAACATAAAGCTGATTTTATATTGTTGAAAAAAATCATTTTTTATTTTAATTTAAAAAATTTTTTTTTTATAGATTACCACCTATTCTGGTCAAAACGATAAATTAGAAAAATTTATGAAAATATTGACCAGGATGAAGATATCATTAACTATTGACCAGGAAGAAGACAAACAACCACTGATTTAAATAATATCTGAAACTGTTAGTGTATTTCATTTTACTTTTGAACACTGCTGTCATAATTACAACTTAATTGAGATTATAATTATAACATAATTAGAATCTCAATATTTTTTTTACATACTTTATCTGTCTACATATATTTGTCTAGAATAAAAGTCAAGTTATCCACTGTTTCTTCAGAAAAAGTAATTAACCCTTTTGATACTATATTGATACTGTTCAAATACACTGCCTTTGTTTCAATCATTAAGTTTTAAAGTAACGAAAAATTTAATGAAATAACTTTATCATTATTAAGCTGATGTTTGGAACATAAATTAACAAAACATTTTGATGAAAGGTTTTAATTTAGATTACTTTAAGACAGAAACTTTGTATTATAAAATCAGATGTGGTCTCAGTGAGGTTGGTATCAAAATGGTCGCGAATGAACTTCAAGAATATTTTTTCTATTTCTTTCTTTTCAGTTAGAACACTGATCACACCAGTAGATACCAACCTATCTATTCAGTATTCAATGTCTATAGTTATCTATTTAATGTATTCTTTTTGGTATTGCTAATACACTTATTTCATCAAGTCATCTTTCAGTTACTTATCTCCTCGAATATTCATGTTTTATTTAAGGATGTGAACATTAGGCTGACTTCTTTTTGCTTTAGCAATGCACAGGGAAATATTTGATCTCAGCTCTAAAAGGTTATCAAAACACAGTCATAGAGTAGTGAATTGCATTGCTTTCTGCTGAGCATTTTCTGCTAAGTGAACAGGGTCATTTAAATGTAGATAGGATATTTTTATAACTGTGTGGTCTATTGGAGAAGAGATAGATGTCATCAATACTATCATCATCCAAGACATTTTGCAAATGTTTCCCTGACGATTCACCAATTTTTACATGCTATCAAATGATAACAATTAATAAATATTAATACAATATGGATCCCAGCTCTCTAACTGTAGTCAGTTGATCAGTTTATTGCATGCAGTGATTGTCCAACAATTTAGGACTCAAAGCTAAAATTTAAGATAAATGGATTTTTTTGAGGAGAATGTGAGCAACTACTAGTTTAAAAAACAAAATATAAACAGACAAAAAAAATTGCCAGATAAATTGAGATATGACAACTTGTAAGTCTATATATCTTAGATGTACTAAAAAAGAAATTTAACACACGACAAACACACACTTTTCATCTCGACCCCTTAGTGTGTACATTTAACTAAAAAGATGACTGCAAGAAATCTTGATCTAGATGATAACAAAAATATACTAGAAGTGTACACTTCTAATATGAGAGTGTATAGTGCATTTTTATGCTTTTGTAGTATAAAATAAATAAAATCAATATATAATATATTTATTTATATATATATATATATATATATATACATACACACACACATACATGCATACAGTGAGAGAGAGATGAGAGAGGGAGAGAGAGATGAGAAAGAGAGACAGATGGAGAGAGAGACAGATGGAAAGAGAGAGTAAAGAAATAGGAGATGAGACAGATAAGAATGTGATGAAAACTGCAATAATGGAATAAACAACACATATTACTATTTTAACCCAAACAATGTGATTGTTATACAATAGAATAAACAATAAATAAAAGATGAATGTTGAAATCATAGTGAGCCAGTCATAGATGTTATCTAATCTAGTAAACATTAACAAACTTGGCTACAGGAAATCAAAGTTGGCACTCCAGACAATAAACTTGGATAATGGTTCTTAGTAATTCGTTTTGTAATTGTTTTTCACAAGATAGCTTATATACTTATATTTAGAGCCTTTTGATTTGAACTACCATATGTAAAATGGTCTATCTCAAAGTTAAATTGTAATCAAATTACAAGTGCACTTCAGTTATTATTGATAAATAACTAGGTGGCCAGAAAGTTTTACCTTGAGAAAAAATTAGTAATTAATGGGTATAATAAGCTTAGAATCATTGACACAGTTTTTATCATTATAATATTCTTGTTAATCAGAATGTAAAAAAAAAACAAAAAAACCATTAGTTTTTAAATTTTTGTTTGTTGTAATTTAGTTGGTGAATAAATCAAGTTGTTGAAATTGTTTCACTCTCTTGAAAATTAATCATTAATTGTTTCAGTATAAATACATGAAATTGAATGAATTAATTAATATTGACTGGAGGCTAATTTTTACTTATAAATCCAAATAGAGTAATTAAAATAAACTATTAATGAAAAGTCTGGGGATCATAATATGTATAGACTACTGATTAAATTTACTTTGTCATCTGGTAAATGCTGAATTTGTAATGACTAATATCAGGTACTAATTGAGGTAATAGCATGACAAAAATATAGAATATTTAGCAGTTATAGACTGAAATCTTAAATCTTTGTGTGATATTTATATCACACAAATAATACCAAGAAATAAATTTTAAATGATGTAAAAATGTTAAAAGAACATAATGGAGAGAAAATTTTAAAGCAATTTGTTGAGAAATTTCCATGTGCAATATAGAATCATACAGAGTTAAACCTACCTGTTATAGATAGCTAAAGCAATGCTTGCCGGATGTGGAATTGGAAGAGGTATTTGTAGTTTATCAAACACATGAGGCGTATGGTCTTTTTTCCAAGGGCACATCTTTTCTCTGAAAGAATAACATAATTTCATTGTCATTTTTAATACTAAATTTTTGAATTTGTATTAAAAAGAGGGAAAAAGAAAAAAGAAACAAATTTGACATTTGGAAATTGGTGTTAAAAATAATCAACAGATTGCATTGCTTTGGACCAAGATGCATAAAACAATTCTTTCAACCAATCCATGTTAGGATAGGAAAATATCATTAAAATGACAATGATGATGATGATAAGGAGGAGGATGGGGGAAGGAGGGATCATAGTTTCAACAGCATTAGATTAGAAAACTGATTGTAACTGCTTAATGTAGGAATTGGAAATAAATTTTACCAAAATATTACTTGCAACATCATTAGCAGTGATAGCAGCAGCACCACCATATTTTAGTTTAAATCTTGTAAAAGTCAATTTTATTATTCCTCTCTCTCTCTCTCTCTCTCTCTCTCTCTCTCTTTCTGGGTCAATAAGTCACATACCAGTAATATACTGAAGTTGATTTAATTAATTGTACGTCTAAAAATTATATAATTAAGAAATTGATATTATGTAATAAGAAAACTACAAGCAGGAAAAACTCTTGGTTTCTATTCAGCAGAATTATTGAACAGTAAGGTGTAATTTCTATGTTTAACTGTTAAGATTGTTAAAAATAGTCATAAATGGAAAGAAATCATTCATTGGAAATAAGAAATTTATTACAACTGGGTGGACAACAGTGAAACCTGTCTACCTTCAAAGAAATCATGCAACAAGAGAAGCAACATTAGAAAATCAATAATGTACATTGTGGAGAGATAGTTGCAGCTGACTGAGTTGATAGTTGATAAGGTTCCAACCTCCTAGGCAAAAGGTAAACAAATTAGTATCTTATCCCCAGTATTGTGAAATTTCCTTATCAGTGACATTTAGCTGTAAATTGGTACCATAAGGAAGTACAGTGTGACTGTTTGTAAGTAGTAGAAGCTCTGAGTAATTTTGTTACTTTGTTGCACCAAGCTAAAAGTCTCCCATAAATTTAGAGAAAATAATAAGAAAAATCACTACAGTGGTATGTTTTCTTTGAAATATTACATGAAAAAAATAACTTCAATGAGAACAGAATGGCACATTAAATTATGAAATTAATTATAAAATATTCTAGATATAAATTGAAATCACCATAGAAAGAAGATATTTAAGTAACAAGACCTGAGGAAACATGATAAGAAAGATGATAGAAATTAGTAATATTTTGAGTTGTTATAGAGAGAATGTTCACAAATAGCTCATGATAAATGTTTAATATAAATATAATAACAACCATAATTGTTTAATATGGATTTTTTTTAAAGTTTGAAAACTCCTAATATTGTGAAAAACATATTAGTCAATTACTATGAAATTAGCCTACTTCATTTAGTTTACAACATACACTTAACTCAATATATTAGAAGCAAAAGTTTTATTTTATTCATTATTTTTAATTATCAACTTTCTTAGCATGAGCTTGGCAGGACAAGAATTGAGAATAACTACTTTTAAAATATGAAGTCAGTTAAAGGCTTATAACTTGATTTGATGTCTTTGTCTTTTCACAGTATGTCTAAATAAAATCAGGTTATAATCACAGGAAACTTTGAACTCAATATTGCAAGTTAATAAAACATATGTAATCACAATTCTTCAACTACTTTTAATAATTGACTGTTCTTCCCCATGATAACTATTAGTTACCATGGGAAGTGCTGGATGAAGAGTACAGTGGATAGGGCTACATAGAGTATATGGCAGGCTAGAAAGAATAGCAAAAATATGAAGAGCAGTAATGACATTAAAAAGCTAGGCAGTAAGCATAAAACTAAGTGTATCTTGCCAAATATGAAGCTATGTAGACAAATGTTCTGTACAGTGATGAAAGATGTAGTGTTCTGAATTGCAAGGCAGTGTGTCTATGAATCAAGACATCATTTGTCAGTGGAGTATTCAAAGTGAGATTTTATTCTAGTAACAGTGAAAAGAAAGAACTATGATAATACTGCTATTAGAAATTGTTAAATGAAGAACAATAGCGAGATAGTGATGGGCAACTTCGCATGGAACCAACAGAAGAACTTGTAACTGAAGTTAGCCTTAGTATGGTTAGTAAAACTTTTAAGAGATGAAGACAATGAAAGTGACAGTTCATCAAAAGAGTTGTTGAGATGTTGAAAGCACTAAGTTTAGGTAGATACTATTCTAATAGCTCATTTAGATAATCATATTGTACAGGAAGGTGTAATATCCTTTGACTAGCATATTAGTATTGTAGCAAGACATGTTAGCACAAATCATCCAATCACTGCTGGCTGTAGAAGGATACATGTGACCCAGCAGTGAAGTGTGAGTTTTGAAAGGCAAAAATCAGTTGCTGAGAGAACACTGAAAAGTAAACATCTAAGTTGCTGATTGTTCGTCCAGATGACAAGACACATTGCTGATTTAACACCGATTAGTAAACATAATGTTTATGGCTATGGGACTACTATCACGCTTTCCAACTAAATTACACTACACATTGGATTTGTACATCTATAAACATCTTGCAGCTATTTGAATCTAACTACCTGGGATGTTTATGGAGAAATTAACTCATGTCTCACTACATCCTGTTAACCTGAACACTTACCTCATGATGTGCTTACTACTACAAAAAAAAACATTGCCTTCTGATATTTCTTACATCTGCTTATATGTAGAATCTTCTTACATACATACTACCCTAGCCAATGTTATATTGTCCTTCTAATTTTGTTCTTGTTACAGTATTATCACCAACTGATACAAGAGTGAAAACAAGTACAATCAAGAGAAGAAATTAAGAAATGACAGAGTCCTCTAATTCATGAACCAAGTGCTTGAAAGTAGTTGGGAGAGTTTGAAAAAGACTTAGCTCAGGATACGGTTAGTTTGGATAAAATGTAGTTTGAGCTTATATAAGGGAGCAGAATGATTTCAAACAACTGCAAGAAAAGTTCTTGTTCAAAAATAAACCATTCTTATTTGCATTTATGGAAGATCTTCAACAGTGTCCCATGTGGATGTCTAGTTAATAAGCTTGCTTCCTAACCATGTGGTCTGAGATTCAGTTCCAATGTGCAGCACCTTGGGCAACTGTTTTCTACTATAGCAACCAAAGCCTTGTGAGTGGATTTGATAGACACAAACTGAAAGCAGCTGTCATATATGTGTGTGTGTGTGTGTGTGTGTATAGTGATGATCGTGATGATGATGATGATGATATATATATATATATATCTTTTATCTTTTACTTGTTTCAGTCATTAGACTGCGACCATGCTGGGGCACTGCCTTGAAGAATTTTAGTTGAATGAATCAATCCCAGTATTTTTTTTCTTTTTAAACCTGATACTTATTCTAATGGTATGTTTTGCTGAACTGCTAAGTTACAGGGATGTAAACACAACAACACCAGCTGTCAAGTGGTGATGGGGGATAAACACACACATACAATGGGCTTTTTTCAGTTTCTGTCTACCAAATCCATTCGCAAGGGTTTGGTTGGCTTGAGGCTATAGTAGAAGACACTTGCTCAAAGTGCCATGCAGTGAGACTGAACCTGGAACCATGTGGTTGGGAAGCAAACGTCTTTCCACACACCCATGCCTGCACCTATATATATATATATATATATATATATATATATATTGAGAAAAAAAGTCGTCAGAATTTTGGAAAAAATAATCTTTTTATTTCTTCATTATTATTAGCGCTTTCGTTCGTTTCTTGAACTTGTCAAATATATATATACAAGTAAAATCTCTTTCAATTTGCTGATATGTATAGTTTTTCATTAATTCACAGATGAAATAATGAAAAGCCAAGATGATTGGTGATATTCTGTACATCAAAATTGTTTAACTCATGTCAACATGGACAAAAATAAATATTCAAAGTACTGATTTATATGTCATTACTGATGTAGCAAACCTATATTCCAAGAAAGAAGATATGTTCAAATCTTATAAAACAGTTAAATTTCTTATCCTCTATCTAATAACGAAAAGTTTGGGAATAAATATAAGATGTCTAACAACCTGTACTTCTAAAAAGGATATTAGAAAGATATCTGATAAATAAACTACGCTTTGAATAAGTTCTTTTTTAAAAATTTTATCACTGTCTATTTTTACAAACATACAGTCATTCACATATGTATACAAATTCTCATTTGATTATTGGTTATAAAACAGTTCACTGTTGTGAATATTGTAGTTCCATTGATAAATATTTGCACTACAGAAATTAATTTCCTTTAACATATGTTGCCCCACCACCACCAAAAAGAAACTTTCTGCTTTTATGATCACTACTATCATCATGATTTTCATCATCACCAACAGGAGCACCACTACCACCACCATTTTTAACAAATGATTTCCCAAGGAATCAGTCAGACAGCTTTGCCATTCATCACTTTCTCAAGTATTTTTATCCTGTGTCATCTCTGAGGCTTACTGTTTGTTCTCTTATCTGACTTCTTCCCCAAGTCTTTCACAGTACCAATGTTACATATACACCACAAATACACACTCAGAGTGTATAATATGCGTGCATTACCTGTCCATACTGCTTTGTCTGTCTCTCTTTCTCTCCTTCTACATTCATCTGTGTCTATACATTTAACATCCTACCATTTTTAAAAACTTCTTTCTACTCAACATTCCACATCAGCTTAAAACCATACATCCAGCTATCTTTACGAAATTTATTCTTTATACCAAACGTTACAGATCCTTTGCAATCATAGTTCATGTGATAAATAAACAAACAAATTTAAAAACGAATATATGTAACAACTGTAGAAGGTAACAATATATTTTCAAAACTTTTCTTGTCATTCGATGTCAAGTTGACATTAAATAGTTCTACACCTGCAAGATATTACTGATCTTTATTCAAACTTCAAAGTATTAGTGGGTCTTATTGATGTTGATCATGTAAGTTATTGATCACTATTATGCTTGGAAGTTTTATTGAACTTTGATATGTCTTGCTTAGCTCTACAAAGGAGAAATAAGAAGAAATATTCTTGTGATTTTCTTCAAAGAATTATATATATATATATATATATATATATATATATATATATATATATATATGCATGCATACACATATAAGTATTAAAACTTTCTGTTAAAAAATAATTTCCAGCTTAACCCTTTTGTTACTATAATTCTGTTGAAATACACTGCCTTCATTTTAATTAATTTTTAAAATAACCTTGTATCTTTTATGTTTTACTTGTTTCAGTTGTTGGACTGTAACCATGCTGGGGCACCACCACAAAGAATTTTAGTCAAACAAAAAAAAAAACAAAAAAACAAACATAGGTACTTAATTTCTTAAATTTAGTACTTATTCTATTGGTCTTTTTTACCAAACCAATAAGTTGTGAAGATGTAAACAAACTAACACTTGTCAAGCAGTGTGTGTGTGTGTGTGTGTGTGTGTGTGTGTGTGTGTGTGTGTGTGACAAACACATATACATACTCACACATATATGACAGGCTTCCACATAATTTCTATCTATCTATTAAGGCGGCGAGCTGGCAGAAACGTTAGCATGCCAGGCGAAATACTTAGCACTATTTCGTCTGCCGTTACGTTTTGAGTTCAAATTCCGCTGAGGTCAACTTTGCCATTCATCCTTTCGGGGTAGATTAGATAAGTACCAGTTACGCACTGGGGTCGATGTAATCGACTTAATCCTTTGTTTGTTCCCTCTATGTTTAGCCCCTGGTGGGCAATAAAGAAATATAATTTCTATCTATCAAGCTCGTTCACAATGTATTAGTCAGCCCAGAGCATAGTAGATGACACTTGCCCAAAGTACTGCACAGCGGGATTGAACCCTAAATCATGTGGGCACAAAGTGAACCCCTTAATCACAATAGCTATACCTTAAGTAAAAATAACTTTGTCATTATTAAGCTGGTGTTTGACACATAAATTAATATGAAATTTATGAAAATTTTCCAACAATAAGATGAAGACACAACTAACAATCACTGATTTAAATGATGTTTGAAACTGTTAGTTTCTTTCATTTTATGTTTTAACATTACTGTCATATTTATAACTTAATTAAGATTGTAATTACAACATAATTAGAATATCAATTTTTTTACCTAGTTTATGTGTCTGTATACATCAGTCTGAAATAAAGAATCAAGTTACTAACTATTTCTTCAGAAATAATAATTAACCCTTTCGATACCATATTTCTGCTGAAATGCACTAAGTTTGTTACATTAAATTTTGAAAGTAATGAAGAATTTAGTAAAATAGCTTTGTCATTATTAAGCTGTAGAGGGAACCTGTGGAAGGGGTAGACCCAGGAAGGTGTGGGATGAAGTGGTGAGAAAGGATCTTCAGATGCTGGGCATCACTGAAGAATTGATAAGGGGCCAGGAGTTGTGGTGATTTGCTGAACTTGAGAAGATGCATCAAGCCAAGTAAAATTGCTGCCATCCATATATACAGGCTTATCCTTAACAGGTGCTGGTGCCATGTTAAAGCACTCATGCTGGTGTTGCATAAATGCACCCATGCCGGTGGCACGTAAGGGCACCCAGCACACTCTGTAAAGTGGCTGGTGTTTGGAAGAGCATCCAGCTGTAGAAACCATGCCACAACAGAAAAGTCTGGACAGCTCTCCAGCTGGCCAACTCCTATCAAACTGTCCAACCCATGCCAGCATGGAAAGTGGCCATTAAATGATGATGATGATAAAGTTGGTGAATGACAAATGAAAAATTAAAGGAAGATTTTAATTCAGATCACTTTAAGACAGGCAATTTATATCAGAGAGCCCAGGGTCAATCTCAGGCAGGTTGATATCAAAAGTAGTAGTGAGAAAAGTGGCTATATTTTAGAAAATAGAAGACTTTGGAATAATTTATCTTAACCCTTTAGTATTTGAAGCAACCATATCTGGCCTAAATAGTGAACTTTGTTTTTTGGCTACATTCAGCCTCCTACACCTAGTCTATAATGTCATTCTAAAAATAAACAATCACATCATCAAAATCTCGATGCTATGCTATGAGATAATGCATGATTTACTTCAAGAGTGTGAATAAATAAGCATAACATTTGACAGTAATCTGAATGTTAAAGGGTTAAATACTATATTTATCCATGTATATGACACACTTGAATATACTGTACACCACTAATTATGGGTAATGAAATTCTAGAAAAAACATCTTTCTCGACTGATTTTTCTCTAGTATTATAATGTTTAGAAAGTTCAAACATCATTAAAAAACAAATTGTAAGTGCCCTTTGAACTTTACTAGTGTAGGCTGTGAAAGTGCCTCTGTTGTAAAGCCATCATTGTGAATATCAAAGGATCATGTTTTTTTCTAGAAAATCAACTTGACTGTACTTAAATAAGGTTTTGCTCAATTTTACTGTTCAGTTCTTACAGTGAGGCACACATGGTTGTGTTGTCACAGGAGAACAAAGTATTTATTAAGTGTGGATTTCCTAAAATGCTCCCAACTTTATTATTATTGTTAAGCATCCATCTCTATGTTCTGAGGTCAAATTCTGTCAAGGTTGACTTTACCTTTCATCCTTTTGGGGTTGATAAATTAAGCACCAGTGAAACACTGGGGTTGATATAATCGACTAGTCCCCTCTCCCTAAATTTCAGGCCTTGTGCCTTTAGTAGAAAGGATTATTGAGTGAGAGAGCAATGCATGCCGTCAAAGTGACCCTGGGGTACAAATATATTGAAGCCCAGTATACCGATCATGAATACCCATCTGATAAGGGTACACCAGGCACATGAATCAAAACTATATGTGCATGATATGGTGATCTCATATCAAGATAAACAGCACATAACTTTGCAGGTGAGGCTCAGTTAAAATTTTCTTCAGGTTGAATAGCCCATCTCCCTCAAAAGGTCTCTGCATAAGGTTTGTTTAAGGATGATGAACAAAACACCCATGTTTCCAGAGGTGAATCATTCAAACCCCAAAGAATATCTCAGGACACATGGCTGTGATGCTCCCCAACTACTTCTGCTCGTGATCAGAGATGCACAAATCATCAGCCACTAAAGGACATGTTCAACTGGTTATGGTCAAACAACTGACAAGCAAATCTGTGGTATTTAGCAGAATATTTGTTGTAGCCCATCTTTATACCAAGACAAAACATTGTACATGGTAAGACTTCTGATCAGTTAAGATCAGAAGCCATGAGAGCCAGTGCCTGGTATTGCATCAGGGCATTATTATTATTATTATTATTATTATTATTATTATTATTATTATTATTATTATTATTATTATTATGATTATTTGCATTTTACTTCTCAGAGCTATTGATTTTATTTGCTCCAGTAAATTCTGTAAGAGCAGACAGCAACTTGTTGTCAAATGTCTCAAAGGGTTATTATTATTATTATTATTATTTTGGTTTGGCTCAGGTTTGATCTTATTCTTGGTAGGATTTATGTGGGTAGTGGGTTACTACCCGTAACCTTAGGTATTCACAAGTTTTCAGCTGTCTTTCAAGAGCTTAGCACTCTCCTGATAATCCTTGCTGTTCCTAAGAGACAAACTTTGTGTAGGAGCTCTACCGGGCATTCTATTTCAATCTTCAGCCATTTGTCTATATCTTGGCTTACTGTTCTCAATGAACCAATTATTATAGGCACAACCTTTATTATTCATATGCTCCAAATTTTTCCTATTTCAAATTTTAGGACATTGTATTTCCTTTGTTTTTCTTCCTCTTTTATCATGATCCTGGAATCAAACAGGCATGATGGGTTGGTAAGTAAGCAACTTCGCTTTTCCTTATCAATAATTGTTATATCTGGTCTATTATTATCTAACTTCTTGTCAGTTTGAATAGGAAAGTCCCACAAAATCCAACATTTCTCTGACTTGATGATTGTACCATGTGTTTCCAGCTTCAAATCCCCATTTCTGGCACAGTTTCTAGTGTAAAACTTTTACAACCTGGTCATGCCTCTATTTCTTATATTCTTCCTGTTGTTACTATTGTTGTTGTTGTTGTTATTATTGTATTAAAACTCACAGCTTATTTTGCTGAGTATGATGAAAAGTGTCAGCTGTCCACAGCCAGCAGAATAAGGTGACACTTGTTTTACTGGTCATGCTTGAAGAACTCTGCGAAGAATTCTTGCAGTTCCAGGCAATGCTGATTTTTGTATGTGTTCTATCTTCACACTTGCACCAATCTTTTTCAGCCATGTTGGTAGCTGAGTACTGATACTTCCAAGTGCACCAATTACTATTGGTATCACATTATTATTATTATTATTATTATTATTATTATTATTGTTATTGTTATTATTATTATTATTATTATTATTATTATTATTATTTATTTATTTATTTACTTATTTTTTGTAATACAGTTTTCAAGCTTTTGTTTTAAACAGCTAACATTCAAGATCTGACAAAAATGTTTTTGGCAGATAACAACACTTTATCTCTGAACACTTGGATTATTTTATTTTTCAGTCTTATATTTGATAAAGCGATGATTTCCCTGAAATATAATAGAAGCATTAAACAACCTATGTAGGGTAATACATCTTGTTTTTATTTTTATTGGCATCACCTCACATATTTTGCCTAACTTTTCCTTTGTGATCCTCAAAGGTCATCTTAAAAATATTTCATAAAAGAAAATTTTAAATTTTCAGGAAGTGAAAAACACATTCTAAATGCTCCATTCGGTATTTCATATGTAATTTTATGGAACTTTATAGTATGAATTTCTATCTAGGTAAAAGATAAAGTGCTTCAATGCTCTCAATGTCAATTTTATTTTCTGATCACTTCATACTTACAATTATGAGCAAAATTTTGCCGCATTTAGTTGGACATTCAACAATATGATTTCTGATGAGGGCATACTTATGAAATATTGATTTCAAATTTTAGCACAAGGTCAGCTCTTTCAGGGAGGGGTTAAGTTAATTACATTGCCCCCAATGTTCAACTGGTACTTATTTTATTGAACCCAAAAAGGATGACAGGCAAATTTGATGCTGGTGGCATTTGAACTCAGAACATGAAGATGGATGAAATGCCACTACGCATTTGCCCAGCTTGCTAATGATTCCATCAGCTTGCCACCTTATACTTATGGAATTTTAAGAACATTAATGTATTATCACTATCATAGAAAAATAAAACAGGAGTGGCTGTGTGGTAAGTAGCTTGCTTACCAGCCACATGGTTCCAGGTTCAGTCCCACTGCGTGGCATCTTAGCCTTGGGCCAACCAAAGCCTTGTGAGTGGATTTGGTAGACAGAAACTGAAAGAAGCCCGTCATATACATGTATATATATGTATATCGTTTGTGTGTCTGTGTTTGTCCCCCTAGCATTGCTTGACAACCGATGCTGGTGTGTTTATGTCAACATCACTTAGCGGTTCAGCAAAAGAATAAGTACTAGGCTTACAAAGAATAAGTTCCGGGGTCGGTTTGCTCGACTAAAGGCAGTGCTCCAACATGGCCGCAGTCAAATGACTGAAACAAGTAAAGAGTAGTGATCTTTTCTCTTCATTACACACCAGTTAGCTTGGACGATAGATATAACTTATTTCTGGTCATGCAATATAGCCACACATAGTCCACATATAGAGGGGAAAAGATGGGTAACATTTACTTCTCATGTATAATGAAATCTCCTAAAATTTAAGTTTAAAATTTTGGAGGGAAAATGCATATATACACAAATGAATATGGCATAAAAAATTTCTATTAAAAAAAAAATTAATAGCCAAAATTATGACTTCTACAAATTATAATGATTTATAAAGCTGATGTTTATCTGAATCTAAAATTAATCAGGACAGTTGTTCTTTGGATAAGATGTTGATCTATTGCAGGTTAACTATCTGATGAACAGTAATGGGTAAACAGAATGAGCAATCAAAGAGTACAATTATACCATCAGCATTACTATATGAATTCATGTACACCATTTACTCTTCTTTTCTAACTTTTTCATAATGATAATAGAAAAAAAGTTACAAAATTCCTCAATGAGAAAATAAAAAAGATAAAATGTAAGATGGGAAAAATCAACCAATATTACCTGGGAGTATCCCACCGGGCTGTTGGAATTAAATGTTGATTGGGGTTAAAGATTCCACAATCCAAAAAGGGAGGCCGTATACTCACATCAGCTAAAAAAATAAATGTTTATTTTATAGAAAATTGCTAATATATAAATGAAAATGATTTCGGTAACCATTGATCTAAAAAATATATGAATAATGAATATCTCATTTTAAATTACATAATGTATGACTGAAGTATTTTTTAAGGTTAAAAATATAGGAAATAATAATTTTTGTTTTTGATATTTAATATTGCTTCCTTGAATAAACTTAAAATAGGAAATATCTTTCTCAAATTTAATATACCATACAAAAAATATTTTAATTCTAATTCAATAAAATGTGGCAATAAAAAGATTTTCAAAATCAAAATCATTTCAGACCAGCAGGAATGTGCATTTGGGTGATTTCATCCAAGTCATCATGAAACTCAGCATATTTAAGCATGTCTGTATATCGTTCAAAGTTGAGGTGTTCCACCTGTGAAAAGACCGGATTTAAGTTTTGTGATTCAGGAAGTATTAGAAATGGTAGACACAGAGGATATGTACAAATCTATCCAAATATTTGAAAACCCATTTATAGTTAAAAGGAAAATGCAGGGCTGCTAAAACGACAGGGAGGGATTGCTTGAGTAGATAACTTCATATTCTTCACATCAATTCTTGCACTTTAGTACTTATTTTATAGATGTTATAAGGGATGAAAGGCAAAGTCAATTTTGGTTAGAGGTAAGACTATTACTCATAAGCAAGTACGATTTTGGTAACATGTACCATGTTTTTATGAATTATTTTAAGTGTCTTTGCACTCATGAGCAGAGATGGACATCCTTCCAGCCTTCTCACTCTCAAATATTGAAGATGTGAAAGCTGGTGGAAAAGAGCTGCACCACGTCTAGGCTATTACTCATTTATTTAAAGTTGAGTAGACTGCAGTAACGTGAAATGATGTACCTTGCTTAAGGACACAAGGCACAACTCAACCCAGGGATCAAATTTACAGGCTTATAATCTTGAATCCCAAACACTAGGCTACATGTCTGCACAATATGTAAGGGTGAGTAATTAAATATAATATAGTACTTTTGTTTGATGCACCAATTCTTGCTCTTTCTCTCTCTCACACACACACACACACACACATGACAGACTTTCACAGTTTCTGTCTACCAAATTTTGTACATAAATTTTTGGTTGACCCAAGCTCTGGTAGGAGGCACTTGCTTGACATGCCATGCAATGGGATCACTGCAGGAACCAGATGGTTTCAAATTGAACTTCTTACACACACAGCCAAGCCTACATCCATATATGCAATAATTTATATTTATCTTCATTCAGCTGAGCAACTACAAATTTATGATCAATTCTATCGCACCAATATTATATATCTTAACAATCCAATAGTGAAATTCTATGATTATAACTTTGGAAATACTGTAACCAGTCACTTGTAAATCTTGCAGTAGTCAGTGCAGTCTTGTATTTCTGCCAAATCTTGTTGATGTGGTAAATTAAAATAGGTCAAACAGTTTAGATATCAAAAATAAGTTAGGATGATCTGTGACTCTTAAGATTTTTAATCAATCTGTTTTCCTGCATATAATATTCTACCCCTGACTGGCACCCTCTGAATGTGGTTGATGCCAGAGCCGCCTGACTCGCTCCCATGCCGGTGACACGTAAAAAGCACCCACTACACTCTTGGAGTGGTTGGCGTTAGGAAGGGCATCCAGATGTAGAAACCTTGCCAGATCAGATTGGAGCCTGGCACAGCCTACTGGCTTGCCAGTCCCCCAGTCAAACTGTCCAAACCATGCCAGCATGGAAAATGGACATTAAACGATGATGATGATGATGAGTCTTTTTTTCTAGTTTCAGCCTTTAGATAAAAGCCATACTGAGAAGCCAGCTTCAAGAATTCTAGTATAGTATATTGCCTTGACCCCTGCACACACCCTGTACATTGTTTGAATGCCTAAGTCAACCTACTCAAACACACACACTTGCCACAATTCTTATCTACTATATGTATATGGATATATATACATGTATATGTGTGTGTGTATATATATATATATATATATATATATATATATATTGTGTACATATATATATGTATATATATATCTAGTAGCTAAAAATCATATATATCCATACATATAGTTCTATCATATATAGCTTTTAAGAAATGCAAGGATATATTGAAGCAAATGTAAAGTTGTAAGGCATCAACTAGTTAACAAAAGAAACACACACACACACACACACACACACACACACACATTGGTCACAACACACAAAATGGCCTGCCAGTAACAATACATTTTCCAAATCCTTTGATATTTTCTTTCTTTTATTCGTAATGGGGAATTTTTCTCAAAATGTTATCGGATCATTAAACAACCTATGTAAGGTAATACAAATATCTTTTCTCTTTGTTTCCATTTATTGCCATCATCTTTCATCTAACATATTTCATCTAAATCCTCACATGCATTGCTCAAAGGTTTTTTTTTCAAACATCTCTTTTGCAGACATTGCAATGTTTTAAGCAAATTCCAATGTTCCTTCATACCCATATATATATATGTAAGTACATGATATGCTTTTGCACAGTTCCTGTTCAAATTTCACTGACAAGGCAACCTGAGGCTTTAGCAGAAAACACTTGTCTGTAGCACTACACAGTGGGATCAAATCGCATGGTTGCAAAGCAACTTCTGAAGCACACTGCCATACCTGGGAATATATGTATAGGCACAAGCCTGGGTGAGTGGTATGAAGGTTGCTTCCCAATTGCAAATTCTTGGTTTAGTTCCAAATCAAAGCCATGTGAGTGGATTCAGTAGATGGCTACTGAAAAACACTTGATATACATATATATATACATACATACACACACACACACACACACATATATATATATATGGGGAGAATTCATCATCGTTTGACATCTATCTTCTATGCATGCATGGGTAGGACGGTTGACAGGAGCCAGCCAGGTAGAAAATCTCCCCAAGACTACTGTGTCTGTTTTGGAAGGGGTTTTACAGCTGGATGCCCTTCCTAACACCAACCACTCCACTGAGTGGACTCAGTGCTTTTTATGGACTGGGGTTAATTTGTTTGACTAAATCCTTCATGGTGGTGACCCAGCATGGTTGCAATCTAGAGACTGAAAGAAATAAAAGATATAAGTATGTGTGTATGTATGTATATTTCCTTTATTTTTCTTTTCTTTTACCTGTTTCAGTCATTTGACTGCGGCCATGCTGGAGTACCACCTTTAATCAAGCAAATCGACCCAGGACTTATTCTTTGTAAACACACCAACATAGGTTGTCAAACGATAATGGGGGGGGGGGGGCAAAGACAGACACACAAATACATACATACATACATACATACATACATACATACATATATATTAATGTATATATATATATACGACCGGCTTCTTTCAGTTTCCGTCTACCAAATATCCACTCATAAGGCTTCAGTCGGCCCAAGGATATAGTAAAAGACACTTGCTCAAGGTGCCATGCAGTGGGACTCAACCCAGAACCATGTGGTTGGGAAGCAAGCTTCTTACCACACAGCCACTCCTGCACCTATATATATATATATATATATATATATATATATGTATGTATGTAGCCCCTCAGCTTACTAGTCCTGGTCAAACTGTCTAACCCATACCAGCATGGACAACATGATGAGCATGATGATGATATATATATATATATATATATATATATACACATACATATTGCAACAAATCTAACAGTGTATATTTTCATACTTAGGGGCATGATGTTGAGCAGTCATTGTTCTTTATAGTATCAACTGTCAGGAAGTACGATAACAACAACAACAACAACAACAATAATACTTATTATTATTATAATACTTGGAACAATGCATGTGATGAAGAAAGTGTTGCATCTCTAAGGAAAAAAGCTGGAGCTGAGACATAGATAACCCAGTAGAACATCAAAACTGGAGAGAGTTATGATAATGTAATAGAAATAATAATAATAATAATAATAATACCTCATTAGAGAAAAGTATGTAAAGCAAAGTGTTTTATCTATGGGCGTAATCACTGCCTATTTGGAAGAGTGTGATGTTTATAGTGTTTTGTGTGAAACAAAGACATTTATCAAAATAATACTTTATTCTGTGACAACAGAAAAGGATAGTTTGATAAATTACTATCTCTCACACACACATGCACCTTCCTCTCTCTTGTCCTCTCTCTTTCTCTCACATACTTGCATATGTGTTATTTGAGCTCCAGTAGCAAACTAGGTTGTCTTGAATTTCTAAGTCTCAGTTTAAAGTGGACCAGGAGAAGTGTAAACCTTACTCAATATTTGAACAGGTAAGATGAATTAATCAGCTCAATTCAATACCTGAGTATTTCTCATTGAATGCAGTGGAGGTGTTTTCTATTTATCTTCTAACTTCAGTCAGTGAACTGTGGTCATGCTGGGGCACTGCCTTAAAGGGTTTTGACTGAACAAATCAACACCCTGTACTTATTTTCTTTTAAAGTCTGGTATTTATTGTATGAATCACTTTTACTGAACTGCTAAGTTACAGGGACATAAACAAAGCAACACTGGTTGTTAAGAGGTGAGGGGGCAAAGACAAATACAAAAGTACATACACACACACACACACACATATATATATATATATATATATATATATATACATACATACACACACACAATTACACACTGGGCTTTCTTTCAGTGTCTGTCTACCAAATCCACTCAAAAAGCTTTGAACTTGAAACCATATGGTTGGGAAGCAAACTTTTTACCATACAGCCATACCTGCACCGATAAGAAGTAAAAATGTTATAAAACACTGTTCAGGATTGTAATTTGATATTTTTCTGCTTTGGTGCTGGTGCTTCTCTGTACAATCTGTAAAGTGGTTGACTTTAAGAAGGGCATCAGGATGTAGAAACCATGCCAGAACAGACAATGGAGCCTAGTGCAGCCTCCAGCCTTACCAGCCCCTATCAAACTATCCAACTCATGCCAGCATGGAAAATAGACATTAAATGATTATGATGATGATGATGATTAATCAGATAATTTATTCTTCTATAGTCTTACCTTTAGTTCAAAATGGTTATCAGTTTCTTCTAAAGGAACCAGGAAATTTTTGGAAAAAATTTCTGTGAGTTTCTTGCAAGCT
Organism: Octopus bimaculoides; assembly: GCF_046866305.1. Taxonomy (NCBI): domain Eukaryota; kingdom Metazoa; phylum Mollusca; class Cephalopoda; order Octopoda; family Octopodidae; genus Octopus; species Octopus bimaculoides. The sequence goes on along the minus strand of NC_142932.1, from coordinate 108,056,860 downwards.
AAACCTGATAAATAGGATCAAATATAAAAAAAAAAGTGTTCACACAAAGATTTAAAAAAACAACCTAGTAATTCTTTTTATCTATATGACAAATGTATGATAAAAGATAGCTTCCTTGCTTCAGATTGATTTCACATAAGAAAAATGTCTTACTAATGTAAAGCTTTGTTAGTATGATGGGTATAAAGATCTGAGAAACATTGTTAGTATGTTAAGCATATGAAGCAGTGGATATTGGTTAATATCCCTAAAAAAAAGTTGAGCTTAATATCAATATTGGGGTTATATGGTATACTTTATTATAATGTTATATTATAATATATAACATTGATTTCAAATTTTGGCACAAGGCCAACAATTTCAGGGACGGAGATAAGTCAATTACATCAATCTCAGTGTTCAACTGGTACTTATTTTATCAACTCCAGTGGAATTTGAATTCAGAATGTAAAGACAGACGAAATACTGCTAAGCATTTTGTCTGGCATGCTAACAATTCTACTGCCACCTTGAACTATAAGTAATATTATAATATTGGTTTCAAATTTTGGCACAATGCCAGCAATTTTAGGGGGGAGGTAAGTTGAGACCATTGACCCCAGTGTTCAACTGGTACTTATATTATTGACCCTAAAAGGATGAAGGCAAAGTCAATCTCAACAGAATTTGAACTCAGAATGTAAGGACAGGTGAAATGTTGTTAAGCATTTTGCCTGACATGCTAACAATTCTGCTAGCTTGCTGTCTTGAACTGTATATAATATAATGTTATTACATATAATATTATTTATTTATGCGCCCTTTTAAAGCCTAGCCAGGCTCATGGGCCCGGTTTTCCGGTTTCTATGGCGTATACGTTCCCCCCCCCCAGCTGGACAGGACGCCAATCCATCGCAGCTTTACTCAAGAAACAGGAAGAAAGAGTGAGAGAAAGTTGGGGCAAAGGAGTACAACAGGGGTTGCCACCACCCCCTGCCGGAGCCTCGTGGAGCCTTAGGTGTTTTTGCTCAATAAACACACACAATGCCAGGTCTGGGAATCAAAACCGCGATCCTCTGACCGCAAGTACGCTGCCCTAACCACTGGGCCATTGCGCCTCCATTGTACCCTTTTAAAGCCTAGCCAGACTCATGGGCCCAGTTTCCTGGTTTCAGTGGTGTATGTGTTCCCCAGCTGGACAGGACGCCAGTCCATCGTAGCGTTACTCATTTTTGCCAGCTGAGTGGACTGGAGCAATGTGAAATGAAGCTAAAGAACACAATGCGTCGCCTGGTCCAGAAATCGAAACCACAATCTTGCGATCATGATGCTGACACCCTAACCACTAAGCCACGTGCCTCCACATTATATATAATATACAATATTACAATATAAACAATTGTGTCCTATTTTTTCTTTCGAATACATTTAATATCAATTCAGTAAGAGTTTAGTTAACTAATATTCAATCATTTTCAAAGTGCTGCAATCATATAGAGAGTGAACTAAGCACATAATTTAGGATTAATTTTCCATAAATCCTACACTTTAGTTTTAATATTGTTTCCAGAATTAAAGCTGACATTGAGAAACACTGATTTCCTTGCATTTCTTTTGACTTTTCAATGAACCATCAACAACACAGTCTGATTTTAAACCATTATCTCCATCAGTTCGCAACAGCCAGAGTAGTAGATTATGAATGGATGAAGGAAGTTAGAACATAAGTCAACTGGTTTTAATGATGATAAAATTAAACCTGACAGCTTAATAGTTGCTCTTCTTTGATGAAAACTATTATACATGAATGATTGAATCAAAAAGATCTGCTCAATGAACTCTTTTCCGCTTGATTAAATGGTTGTTGGTTAGTGATGGTAACCTTTATACTTATCTTTATTATAACTTTTTAAAACCTGAATTTAATTCAGTTTATATCTATATGTGTGTGTGTGTGTGTAACAGACACATTATGAAGTTCTTTAGAATGATTGCATGGAATCAGTGGTTGACACTTTCATGTGGATAGTTGGTCTCAACAACAACGGTGAATATTATAAATAGAGCTCATGGACTGTTGATGAGATTTTAAACCTGAATTTTGTAGAAGTGAGAGGTGAGGTAAGAACATTCAAATAACACCTATATATATAGTATACTATTCTGTGAAGGTAAGGTCAACAAAAAAAGTACTCCATCAGAATAGCCTGTAGCTTGCATAAAGGCACCAGATGTTTTATAAAATGCTGTCCGTGTTGTTTTCCTCACATGAAACTATTATAGTTCATAAAAATATATATTATGTTCATTAAATAATATATATAAATATATAAGGCAACAAACAAAGGAAAAAATTCCTTCAAAGGGGTGTTTAAAACATACAATTCACTGGTACGTTGTTTGAATACCACATAAATATGGGTGTAATACAAATTACAAACAATAAATTAAATAGAGATACAAATGACAATCCAATAATTTATTTATATTATAATATAACATACTTTGTTGTGTCTGGAGGGAGTCATTCTTTTTTAGTGCCTTATTATTTAACACACTGTGTTAAATAATAAGGCACTAAAAGAGAATCACTCTCCCCAGATACAACAAAATATGCTTCAACACACAAACTCACATAAAGAATCTTGCAAATCAAATCCAAAAACAAAATAATATAACATAATATTATATTATATTCATAGAATATTATGTTATGTTATAATATCAATAACTTATTGGATTGTCATTTGTATCTCTCTATTTAATTTATTGTTTATACACACACACACACACACACATATATATATATTTTGTCCACATTCTGCATCAATTTTCTGTCTTTTATTCACAATATGCTTTGGATTTCCAACATAGACACAAAATCTTCACTGTTACTGAACTTGGAGAGAAAAATAGCAATGTTGATTTGGTGAGATTTGAAATCAAAAAGTAAAGAATAGCATCTGCTGTTTAAAATTGATAAAGAATGAATGTATTTCTCTCCTTCTTTGAAGAAGCAAAAAAGAGGAGGAGGAATAGCGAAGGGGGTTGGAGGAAGAGGGGACATGGAGGGAGAGAAGAAAAAACAACTAGGGAACTGAATAACAAAAAAAAACAGCAGTAAAAGAAGGAAAAGAACATAGAAGACAACAAAGAAAATGACGACAACATTATGTGTTATATTTCTTCTGATTGATTAAAGTTTCCTCTGTTACATGAAACCAAGAAATCAATCTCAAGTGTATCCCTTTAGGGTAACATAGTAACTGGTACTCACCTTTCCAATCATTTACCTCCAGCTGTTGTTTTTCCCAGAATTCTTGCTCAGATATTGGCAAACGTCGAAGAACATGGTATGGATAGAATTCTTTTAACATTGTTGCAGCTTGGATAATGGCTTTCTGAAACAGAGTATGTGTGTATATATGTATGTGTGTATATATGTATGTGTGTATATATATACATCTTTATATATATATATATATATATATATATATATATATATATATATATATATATATATATATATATATATATATATATATATATATATATCTTTATGCATGTGTGTGTGTGTGTGTGTGTGAGAGAGAGAAAACATGAATAGGCTCAACAGACACTTGTAGTGATGCAGGGATATGTAAAAACTCTGATATATGGATTCAGCATAAATTTACTGGTAGTTACTAAATATATCATCTGTGTGTGTGTGCGTATGTGTGTGTGTGTGTGTGTGTGTGTGTGTGTGAGTGTGTTTATATGTGTGTTAGTCGGTTCTCTTGCTCACTTAATCATATTTTCGTTGGGTTTTTTTTCTTTTTTTGTACCTTTCTTCACATCAATTACAGAGATTTTTTTGATGTCTTTTTTTCCTTTTCAGAATAATCAACAAATCTTACACTATTTTTAAGATGCAACAAAAATATCTTCTTTGTGGTTGAATATCACTTAAACTCTTTATTCTGCACAGTTACCAATCCTCTTACAGAGTCCAGGTCTGACTCACCTCAGTACAATGATCATATATCAAGGATGGTGCAGTTCATACACATATGTTCTTGACCACATCAAAATGAGATCTTCCAGTTGATTAACAAGGTTTATTTAACAAATGTTACAACTACTGGCCTTCTTCTATTCCTACTTCTCTGAATTAGCAAGTTTATACTGTTTTAGCCCAAGACCACCTGATGGGCTCGTTTCTCTTCCTCTTATTTCTTTATTGCCCACAAGGGACTAAACATAGAGGGGACAAACAAGGACAGACAAAGGGGTTAAGTCAATTATATCAACCCCAGTGCGTAACTGCTACTTAATTTATCGACCCCGAAAGGATGAAAGGCAAAGTCAATCTTGACGGAATTTGAACTCAGAACGTAACAGCAGACGAAATACCGCTAAGCATTTCGCCCAGTGCGCTAACGTTTCTGCCAGCTCGCCGCCGTTTCTCTTCCTCTTGTTACCCACAGTCTTTCCTTCTGCTTGTGTCCACTCACTACAGTCCTCCCGCTTCCCGCTCCAACTGTCCTTTCAGAGTCTTGTGAATTTACCCATCCACTCACCTTATCCATTCCTTGGTTCGATGTCGCTTGGAACTTGAAGATACCTACCTATAAATCGTCATCTCTCTCTCTCTCCCCCTCTCCATCTGAGATACCTATGGAACTTCTCTACTGCAAAGCACCTATTCCTGTCTCTCTATTCATACTCTAACCTCTCATCACCTGACACATAGCCACCTCCCCTAATACTACTCCCCTCAGTTGAGGAGTCATGTCTTGCAAGTTATTAGGTGACCTCACTGGTGCTGGGGCTACACAAAAAGCACCCATTACCATTACACTTTGTAAAGTTGTAGGTGTTAGGAAGGGCATCTGGCCATAGCAACCAAGACAAAGCAGATAGAGCTTGAGGCAATCTTTTGACTTGTCAGCTCTTATCAAACCATCCAACCCATACCAGCATAGAAAATGGACATTAAATGATAATATCTTTCATTCATAAACTAAACATTTTGCCCAATATTTCCTTTCTAGAACTAAAACCATATCCAACTCCCCTGCTCAATCTCAACTAATCTTCCCCACAGTTGCCACTCAGCACAAATTCAAGCTGAACATCATCTGCCTCAATGCTATTAGTCTGGGAAGAACTGAACTTTAGAATAAACAAATAAAGATTATTAGAAGACTTTTCAAGTAGTTGCTAATGATCTTAATCTTGCTCAGATTAACATGCTCACCAACACTAATATGCTACTGATTGACCTGGTAACTAACTAATAAGGTGTTTTCAACTGTTTGACTATTTTTAGTATGCAGTACAGGTAACTGTATCATACAAAAACATAACACCTATCTCACAAGAGACAAGATGTTAAAAGACTGAAACAAGTGAGGATGATGCAAAGCAGACCCAACCAACACTTGCTGGTATAAAGAAAACAAATGTAAAGATTATCTATAAATGTATATGAATGCATGTATATGGGTGCTTATAGATACATACATACATTCTCTATCATCATTATTATTATTATTATTATTATTTAACATCCATTTTCCATGTTGGCATGGACTAGACGTTTCCACAGGAAATGGTAAGTCAGAAGACTGCACCAATCCCAACTGTCTGCTTTGGCATGATTTCTATAGCTGAATGCCCTTCCTAATACCAGCTACTTCACAGAGTGTAGTGGGTACTTTTAGTGGGTACCTCACAGCAGTGAGGTCACAAAGTAACTTGCAAGACAAGACTTCTCAACTGAACTGGGGAGTAGTATTGAGGGACAGAAAAAGGAGTCTTGCATTGGAGGAGAAAAATGGCTGCCTCAGGTGGGGAGAGAGTGGAGAGAGAAGGGAGAGTGATAGAGGGATGGTGGCGGTGACAGTCAGTGGGCTGGAAATTGGAGGGGGTGGGTGGGTGAGTTCATGAGATTGAGAAAGGGGAGTGGCAGATGGAGGGGATGTAATGAGTGGGAACAGGTAGAGGAAGGGAGTACTGGGAGGATATGTTGTGGGGAAGAGTCAACAGGAACATACTGTGTGCAGGTAGGTATGTGAGGGAGAGTGGGTGAGGGGAAGGGGGTGTTGGGAAGATTATCAGCAGGGGAGGGATTTGTTGGATGAAGATTGTGAGTGGAATGAATCTCTCTCTCTTACACACTCACATACACACAGGCATAGAAATGGTTTCCCAGTATTGGGTTTGGTTCCACTGTACAGTACTTTGAGCAAGTGTCTTCTTCTGCAGTCCTAAACTTATGAGTGGATTTAGGAGATAGAAACTAAAAGAATGGTATCATGTGTATATGTGTGTGTGTGTATATATATATATATATATATATATATATATATGAATTAAGCAGAAAATGGAGAACATTTTTGATCAACAAACAAATTGACTACCATCAGTTTTCTCTATTTTCTGCTTAATTTAAATTTGATTCCAGATAAACTCATGTTTATTTTGTTATTGCCTGTATCCTATGAGCATAGTATGCTTGCATATCCATGCCCAGGGTTAACATAGGTAATTTATATCAGTAGTAATAACAGATATTCTTATCCCTTAGACAGTTATTCCAACCGCTAACTCTACTTACCTATATATATATATATATATATATATATATATATATATATATATATACATATATACACACACACACACATGCACATATATATACTCACACACACACACACACATACATGCATATGTGTGTGTACATATATATGTGTGTATGTGTGTGTGTGTGTGTTTGTGTGTAAAGGCATGGCTTTGTGGTTCTGGGTTCAAGCGTCTTCTGCTATAGCTCTGGCCTTGTGAATAGATTTGGTAGAAGGAAGCTGAATGAAGCCCAATGTGTATGTGTGCGTGCGAGCATGTGTGTGTTTGAGTCTCCTTGTCTTGAGATTACACAGTAGTGTTGTTTGCAATTTTCTGTGAAACCATGCCTAGCCATTGTTCTGTTTGTGTTCAAACAACTAAGAGAAAAATTACTGCAGTTGGAAACAAGTGAGGGTTAGTGACAGGAAGGGCATCAGGTTGTACAAAATCTAAGTCAATGAATTTTGTCTGATCCATGTTAGCATGGAAAGTTGGACGTTAAAATTTTGGTGATGATAATATATACATAGGCTATTTAGGAAAACTTGTACCAGAGCCAACCTTGCATTGGAAAGAAAATTGGGTGCTTTTTCTTCTAACTCATATTATCATAATTGATTTATTTTCTCCTGCAGGTTTTGTGACAATGTGTTTATGGAGATTTACTATTATTGACTAGCCAAAGAGGTGAAGGACATTTGTATTTTTATCACATACATTTTTTCTTGCTAATTAACAAGTGTGAGGAGATAGTTTGCAAGTCCTACTACAATTTCAAAAATATTCAGCCAAAAAATATTCTAGTGTAGGAAGAAGTAGGACAAAAGGATAAAATGTTTAATATAAGGCCTGCAAAATAAGATACAATGAATTTGAGAAGAGGTACATGTATAGAATAAGTTTAAAATGAGCACATTCTATTATATTTGAAAGGGAGTATTACAAAGCAGATACAATGAACAGTTATTTATAATTATTAGTGGCTATGGTTACGGTTAGTCCACATTGTTCCATAAGGAGCATAAGATCAGTTTCCTGGTTTCTCTGATATATATACTGCTCCCTGGATGGGATGCCGGTCTGTTGCAGGATTAATCATTTCTACCAGCTGAGTGGACTGGAGCAACATTAAATGAAGTATTTTGCTCAAGGACACACTGCATTACCAAGTCCAGGAATTGAAACCACAATCTTACAATCATGACTCCAACACCCTAACCACTACATCATGTGCCTCTACTGAGTATTAGTAAGATAAGAGTTTCTAAAAACAAATTTTGTTAGATATATGTTTCTTATAAAACATTTGTTTTATTAAGAGATACGATAATGGTTTTGTATTTCTCAAATTGGCTGGTTGAGATGGTTGGATGGTGGACAATGTACCCTTAAATGTCTCACAATATTTCAACAGGTAAAAGAAAATAGTATTTTAACATTGCTTTGGCTCAAGCTGAACTGAAATAAAACAGTCTGGAGATAATTAATATACAGGGTGTCCACAAAGTTTGGGTGCATGGGGATTAACACATACTTTAAGAAATTATTATTTCTTATATTTAATTGTTTATGTTATGATTTTATTTACTCCATGTACCCAGACCTTGTGGACACCCTGTATAATAATATAACATAATATAATAATGGTTTCAAATTTTGGCACAAGACCAGCAATTTCGTGGGAGGGAGTAAGTCAATTACATTGATCCCAGTGTTCAACTGATACTTATTTTATTGGCCCCAAAAGGATGAAAGGCAAAGTTGACCTTGGGAGAATTTAAATTCAGAATGTAAAAATAGACAAAATGCTGCTAAGCATTTTGCCTGGTGTGCTAATAACATAATATAATAATGAGCTTACTGTATACAGTGCTCAGAAGCATTACAACTCATCAGGAAATCTTGAAAGAGAGGAAGAAATCAGACATATAAGTCAAGTGTGTCAGTGTTAGGAATATAGTTCAAACAAATCCAAACATCCTGACTTTCATGACACCACAGAGTTAAAAATATATTATATAATAACAAATACTATTTCAATATACAGGCAGTTATAAACGTGCTACTTTAGTTATGAGAGGAGGAAACCAAGCAATGTTAGATGCAATAAAATAAAATATTTATTGCAACATGAATTTATTCAAATTCTTTATTTGAAAAGTATTTATCAATTTATTGATATTTGTAGTTAAAAATAATACTAAAATCCTTTTATGTGTTTGCAATAATTCTATCAATATAGTATTATGTAATGCAGTAGAATGTAGCTTTATAATATAAATGTGAAAGTAGATAAGTTATTGAAATGGCAAGCAGTTCAAATTTGCTGTATGACTTTGAGTAGGACACTTCTACATTTCTCTAGAGATTATGCCCTGAGGAATAAATAAAATAATATCCAACACAAGGAACAACCTATAGATTCTTATTATTTATGGAAAAAATTAACTTTCCTTAACTATCTTATCCACCTTTATCTAGGGTTTCATCACTACTGAAGAAGGAACACTGCCCTGGATTCCTTCCACTGCCATCTATCTCTGGCCTGTCATGGCCATGTAGGACCCAGGTAGCAGGTGAGATCATTTCACCATCTAGTCTTTGGTTGACCTTTTGGTCTTGTCCATTGTCTTGGTGTCAATTCCATCACCCTGGTTGTCTATTTGCTGTCCTTCAGTCGCATGATGTGGTTAGCCCATCTATATTTGTTCTCCTTGATGTTCTTATGATGTCATTGCCTCTTGAATTCAGGTATTGGTTTTCTGTCCCCCAAGCATGATTTGTTCCATTTTCCAGTGGGTTACAATGAGGGTGTTCATGATGGTAGTGTTGAGAGCCCATGTTTCACAGCTGTATGTCATTACTGGAAGGATGTACTCATTGAAGATCTTTCTTTAATTTTCATGAAAGCCTTGGGACTTCTAGAAAGGTTTTCCATTTTCCTAAAGGTACTGGTGGCAGAAGCAACAGAATGTTGGCCAGATGTCTTCATCATCATCATCATCATCGTTTAACGTCCGCTTTCCATGCTAGCATGGGTTGGACGATTTGACTGAGGACTGATGAAACCGGATGGCAACACCAGGCTCCAATCTAATTTGGCAGAGTTTCTACAGCTGGATGCCCTTCCTAACGCCAACCACTCAGAGGAAGGGCATCCAGCTGTAGAAACTCTTGTAGTTGTTAATTATATTTCTTTACATTTTGAGTCCAAATCCTACCATAAATTATGCACTTTCTCTAAAAATGTTTGGCTTTGTGCCTGATAGAAAGATTACAGCATTGGACTATATAGCTAGTTCAGGCAAGTACTTGGTGATCCTGTCAGTCCAGGTGCCACTTAAAAGCACCCAGTCCACACTGTAAAGTGGTTGGTGTTCGGAAGGGCATCCAGCTGTAAAAACCTTCCCAAAACTGACCTCGCTTGTGCTTGTGCCACGTAAAAAGCACTGAGTCCATTCTGCTGAGTGGTTGGTGTTAGAAAGGGCATCCAGCTGTAAAAATCCTGCCAAAACAGTTACAAAAGTCTGGTGCAGGATTTGGCCTGGCCAGCTCTTGTGGTACCATCCCACCCATGGGACATTAAATGATGATGATGATGATAATAGACAAAATGCTTTATGCTATTTAATTGTGTCTTACTATTTAATTGTGTTTTTAATTGTGTCTTGCTATTTAATTGTGTCACTTTACCTTCTGACTTCAACTTTATTTTTTATCCTTTTGGTGTTGATAAAACAAGTACTGGTTAAGTAAATTTAAATGACTATATCTCTCCTTCAATTTTTGTGACCTTGTGCCTATATTAGAAATCAATATTATTTACACACAATACTAATTAAAGACATTTAGTTATAGTTGATGAACTGCTTGCAGTAAATTACAAGAACATGTTATAAATGTAGGAAGGAGTGGTTGGAGAAAGGCAAAGTTAACTAGCAAAGTCATTAACACTTTAAATAGTGATCTCCTAAATTAAATACAATGAAGTACCCAGTTTGGCATTTTAACTGATTAAATAATTTCCATCCACTTTCCCTTTAAGCCATATGCTTACACATTAATGAAATTAATGTGTGCACAAGAGGTTAGTTGCCTAAAATGAAGTATTAATTAATACTTATATCTATCAATCATTAAGTGCATTATACTTATACATTAATTATACACTTCGTGACGGGGAAAGTTTTGAATCACTTCAGATTGTACCCACTGAGAGAACATTATCTCCAGCCATATTTAATTTCCCATCTGTGGTTTAATTTCTGATATGTAACAAAGTAAAGGGAGCTTGTTTTATTGAAATGGAACAGGAAAAGAAAAAAAGAAAAAAGAATCATAATTTTGTAGTTTTAATTAATAAGAATTATTCATCATCATTCAATGTGGTTGAATAACCAATCCCAACCAGTTGGTATTCACAGTACGGGTTGCAATATTCATCTTTTCAATTGCTAAATACAAAACATGGCTTGCAAGACCTCTCCATTCAGGTGGTTTTCCTGAGTCACCATCTCACTCTTGTATGCCAAACTGTCACAAGGTTATCCATTTACAGCTGAGTGGGCTGGTACAATGTAAAATGAAGGATTATAAAATTATGATTGCTTGTAATATTAACGTTTTGGTTGTTGCTGTTGTTGTTATTTAGTCCAAAGTCAAAACCCTGATCAAGTAACACTTTGATACAAAAAAAAATGTTTTAAGCAAAACCATCTGTTTTTTTTTAAATTTTGTATACTGAAAACTACATTATCTAATGTATCCTTTTTTCAAAGACAATAAGGTGCTATTTGAGGGAGATTTAGCTGCTTTTTCTTCATGAAAATTTTATAATATAACTTACTTTTAGAGAAGCTTCTGGAAGCTTGATGCGTCTCTGCAGATCGGGATACAGCCCAGTACTCAACCGTCTTTTTCTCCTAGAAGATAAAAATGATAAAAAGTGAGTAAAAAAAATATGATCTATAACAATAATTAAAAAAATAATAGAATGAATAACATTCTTGGAGCATTCTTTAAATACTGAAATTATTAATAACTGAGTTCTAAAATAAACAACTTGGAAAATGTATTGGTCATTTCATTGATTAGACTGATCCATTCTTCAAAGAAAATCACAGCTGAATTGTATGGTGCAGCATTTTGTCTGTGACAAAGTAGCCTTGCTGTAAACAAGTATCATGTGGATCATGTGGATAATACCACAATTTAACTGTAAACAGCCACCATGTGGAGAACAGAACAATTTACTTGTAAACAACTACCATATGGATCATGTGAATAACATTGCAATTTAGCTGTAAACAAGTACAATATGGAGAACAGCACCATGCTGTTAACAGTGGTGTAATTTATGTATTTTCTGTTACTGTGGAATAATGGCAAGAAGATGGGTACCATTGGTAGTATTATTATCTCAGACTTCCCAGAAATGGTCCTCCAAGAATTTTACTCTGTGTTATGTAAACATGACATTACAACATTAAAGAAAAAAAAGAACCCAAAACAAAACAATCATATTATGGAAAGCAGAGTAAGAAACATTGTTAATCTCGAAACAAATATCTAGTTTTATTTCTGTGATTCTAAGCAAGAGCTTATATAACTAAAATCAAAATACATGCAGCTTTTAAGCAAGTGAAGACTATATTTGAAGCACATATGCCATATGTTTCTTCTTAATTTTTCTGAAATGACAAAAGAATTACATCCTTGAAGAATGAAGTGATTTATCTTTGTATCCATAAAATCTAATTCTAAAACTTCCATTCCAGGAACCAACATATTTCTGTTTCTCTTCTACTCTTTGATAAATTTTAAAGAACATTATGAACTTAATAAAGATTTGATTACAAGAAAGACTTACATAAAATACAGAAACTACCTAAGAAAGGTTATATTTTTTAATTTAAAATAACAAGCTGCTGCAACTAGTAAACACATCACCAAGACAAAAACTCATGCATAGGAATATTATTTTTCATCTAGATATAAATATGATCTGGATGGTTGCAAGTATAATCAAAAATAGAGAGATGGCTGGATTACGAATGCTAGTTACTGGGACACTTAAGATATATGGTAAAGTAGATTACCCACTAGTCATTTGCTTAGCCAATAAGAAAGGTACAATAGCCAATAACTGACATAACAATATCATCATTAACTATTACAAGAACAAAGAAGATGCTTTTGTAACTTTAGAAACATTAAATTGATGGACTAAGTTATGAAAGTTACTGAAAGAGTTAATGCACAACTGACTAGGAAGAGAATTAGCCAAAATGAGATGCAGTTTGAGTTTATGCCAGGATAGGATACCATCACTGCCATCTTTCTAGTAAGACAACAACAGGAGAAATACTTAGCTAGAAGCAAACCACCTCTTTAGCTTTTGTCAGCTCGGAGAAGGACTTTGACAGGGTTCCATGCTCTATAGTTTAATCCCTAGAAATCTAAGAATGGCTTATGAGAATCAGCCAAGCTATGTGCAGAGACACTGCCAACAAAGTGAAAGTTAATAAGTCCAGCAATAACTTGGTATGTAGGCTAGTATACATCAGAGTTCAGATCTCAGCACTTCTGTTTATTATAATCTAATAGAGGAGTTTAAGACCAGTTGTTTGTAGGTGCCCCTATGTATCCTAATTCAGCTTTGTGATCATGTTCACATACCTCTATTGGTTAAAGGTTAGTGAAGATATTCCAAACTTGGAAGCAAAATCTGAAATCAAGGGTCCTCAAAGTAAACCCAACAAAGACTAAAGTTGTCGTTTGCAGGAAAGATGTCAGAAATTTACTGCTATCATAAAAGTGGCTGCTATGTTAGTATGCAAAAAATGAATAGGCAGGAATTCTATATGATTTACCTATTGTAAACCATGTATGCACAAGTGGGGTCACAGGCAGGCTGACAAGGCAGGTAGAGATCATATGTGGTAGATGTACAAGAGTAATTAGTAATAAGAGTAAAAGTGAACTAAACCCTTTCAAATGTTCAGAAGATTCCCTAGAAGTAGTTGATCCTTTTTGTTCCCTAGGTAGTCTAATTAGCAGTGGAGGTGAGTATTCCAGAAGCATTGTTATTAGACTAAGAATAGAATGGGAAAAGTTCAGGAAGCTATTACCTCTGTTGGTTTCAAAAGGATTTCTCTCTCAGTACAATGGAAAGATTGTACCATTTTTTTCTGTATGAAATGTAATGTTACATGGTAGTGAGATATGGGCCTTGAATGTAGAGAATTTATGAAGACTGGAAAGAGATGTAAGAAACATGCTCCATTGGATGTGCAATGTTAGTGTGCATGAATGGTGGAGCACAAATATGGTGAGAGAAAAACTGAATAGAAGAGGAATTAAGTAGTAGTTGTAGATTCTCAGTGAGTTTCAATGATGAGCATTCAACCAATTTGACCAGCTGAATTCCTGAGTAGCTGAGTATTCCATAGACACACCATGTTCAATGCAAGTCTCTGACTGGATCAGGCATGACACAATGTGACAAAATTACAACTTTGAATGAATGAATAAATGAAAGAAAGAGACAGACAGACAGACAGAAATGACCTCCTCAGCAGTACTGGACTGGTACTTTATTAATTGCAAAAAGATGGAAGTGAAAATTGACCTTGGTGGAATTTGAACTCAGACAGCAGAGAGTTGGAGCAAATAGTGCAATGCATTCTGTCTGACTTTCTAAACAATTATACAGTTTACTGACTTTGATATCTGATGTAGTGTGCATGGGGAAAGATTTAAGCTGGTATAGACAGAGAGGTTGTCAGTTGTACAACAAGTACTGAGTACAACAAAGTACTAAGCACTCGAATTGGATGGAACCTGGAAGAGGGGAAACTAAGAAAGACATGGGATGAAGTGCTTATGACTCATCTGAGGATGTTGAATCTCACGAGGGAGAGGACAAAGGAATGTAACTTGTACGAAAGTGCTGTGTTGGAGATCTCCCCATCTTGGTTACACATAGAAAAGGGGATATAAAAATGAATATGGTGGTAGAGATGGAGATTAGGTTGTATAATATCTACAGCTGAGTCTCTTCCAGCCATTACATCCATATATTAAGTCTCCTTATACTACTCTCCATCTCTCTTTTTTTACTCTCCATTTATCATTCACCTTTTCTCTATCAATGGTGTTCTCTCTCAACAAACTGGCTACGTAATGAAAGATGACATCACATTGGCTCTACCCATTTTCAGTTCCTCTTACTATCACCCTTCTTTGTTGCTAACCATCACTCTCTCTCTCTCTCTCTCATTAATTCCTAGCACTCATATCAAACATCTATCATTCTTATTTTACTTTCCATTTTCATTGCTATTCGTCTTGCTTTCTCTGTCTTTCACAATACTCCTTCCTCCACTGCTCTTTGGTAACACTCTCTTTCTTCTATCAACCTGTCTCTTTCCTATCACTCTCTCTTCCTCCAACATGCAACTCATGCTGTTTCTTGTCATTCTAGCCAGTCTCCATACCAACAATCGTCCTATCACTGTCATCTCTCTCTCTCTCCCCTATAATCCTATTGCAGTCATATCTCTCTTTCTTTCTTTCTTCCTTCCTTCCCCCTCCCTCTTTCACACACACACACACACACACACTTACTAACCTTATTTTCTCTTCTATCACCCTCTAGCTCCTATCACTCTGATTCTTTTTCATCAATCTGTTTTCTATCACCTTCTTGTTCATGTTGCTTAAATCCAATCTCTTTACCAACAACCATCACACATCTGTCTTCCACTCCCTCACCCTCACTTCCATCACCCACTTGCTTCTATCACTCTTGTTCTTCATCACCCTCTGACTCTGGCTCTCTTCTAGTCCAGTTGTACTGGAAAGAAAGGAATGAAAGAACAGAGACAATGCATAGAAGAAATGACTCTCTTTTGTCTTTCTAGTGGTACTGAGAAAAAACAAAAACAAAAACAAAACCAAACCCCCAAAAAACAAAAAAAACAAAAAAACACCTCATAGAAACAACATAGAACTCTTTAGTCTTGTTAGGTACAAGACAACCTTTCAAGAGC
The DNA here is from genome assembly GCF_046866305.1 of Octopus bimaculoides. NCBI lineage: Eukaryota > Metazoa > Mollusca > Cephalopoda > Octopoda > Octopodidae > Octopus > Octopus bimaculoides. Next base: position 108,041,219 of record NC_142932.1, on the reverse strand, counting down.
TTGTACCATGATAAAATGCATCTAAGTGCATTCAGAAAGTGGTTAGCAATAGAAAGAGTAACCCACTACAGGAACCAGACAATATTACCATCCAGTGAAGCGAACATGGAATTACTCATCAGAGGAATTTACAGTATGAATGACAACTAATAGTAGTCATAGATGTTAAATACTAACTGATGTGGTTAGCTGTAACCTGGAACATAACTGAGAGCCACCACAGTATCTGCCCAGACGATATATCTCTCCAAACACACACACATACACACATCTTTATCATTCTTTTATCTTTTACTTGTTTCAGGTATTGGACTGCAGTCAAGCTGGAGCACTTCATTGATGGGTTCAATCTTTCTTCTTTTTTTTAAGTCTGGTACTTATTCTCTTGGTCTCTTTTGCTGAACTACTAAGTTATGAGGAAATAAAGAAACAGCCACTGGTTGTCAAGCAATGGTAGTAGTAGTGGTGGTGGTGGTGGTAGTGGTGAAGGGGACAAACATAAACATTAAGACACACATACATGAATATATATACAAACCTCCACACAGTTTCTTATTTCTTTACTGCCAACAAGGGGCTACACACAGAGGGGACAAACAAGGACAGACAAATGGATTAAGTCGATTATATCGACCCCAGTGCGTAACTGGTACTTATCTAATCGACCCCAAAAGGATGAAAGGCAAAGTCAACCTCGGCAGAATTTGAATTCAGAACATAAAGACAGACAAAATCCTGCTAAGCATTTCGCCCAGCGTGCTAGCGTTTCTATCAACCAAATTCATTCGTACTATGAGGCTGAATCCAAAACCACATGGTTGTAAAGTGGGCTTCTTAACCATTCAGCCATGCCTACACACACACTCTCTCAGACACACATGCACACACACACACACACACACACAAACATACACACATGTACCCCCCACCATTCTTTTCTACTCTAGGCACAAGGCCTGAAATTTTGGGGGCAGGGGGCCAGTCAATTAGATTGACCCCAGTATGCAACTGGTACTTAATTTATCGACCCAGAAAGGATGAAAGGCACAGTTGACCTCGGCGGAATTTGAACTCAGAACGTAAAGACAGACGAAATACCGCTAAGCATTTTGCCTGGCGTGCAAACGTTTCTGCCAAGCTCACTGCCTTCCCTCCCACCCACATTAGATATAAACATGTTCTATACATACACATATTCTCCTTGTCTCCGTATTCTTTCTGTTGAAGAGCGTAGCTCGAAACGTCAAAGACTTTCCGTATTCCCGAGCGTCATACTAATATATACTTTTGTTATTTTCACTACCTGTCCTCGTCTGTTGTTATTATTTGTATATTCTCCCATATAAATATGTTACTTATATATGAATTATTTACATGTAAATTCTTATTCTTCACATAAATTTACATCTAGATCAAGAAATAATTGGAAGGATCAGGCTTTTAACATGCAAGCTGTGAAAAATAAGTAGAATGACTGTAAATTCTTGATAAAAAGGTAAGTAAAGAAAAGTAGTTTCTAAGTTCTTGAAGCATAGAGAATAGTAACATTTTCTGATATAATTTTTGAAAGATCTAAAATACAGTTTCTCTTTTAAAAGACATTTATCAATCATCAAACATACAACTTTTGACTGAGATGAATATAAAAAATTATAACAATTGAATTTTAAAAAAAAGCACCAAACAAACCACAAAGTTTCACCCTCATCCATTTGTATGCTCATGCAAACACACAACAACAACAGCAACATTTATTGTAGTAATAATATTGATTTCTTACATAACACCAAGAAAGAGAAAAATAATTAAAAGAAAATGAAAAAAAAGAAGAGAAGAATGGAAATCTGAGATAATGCTTAGAGCTCTCTAAGCGAAATAATAGTTTACACTTGAATGCTGAGAGCAGGTGAAAGAGAAGTATACTGAATGTATTGTAATTAAGGTAAAATGCACTCAAAGTATCAAATTGTGAGCGTAAGTTTATTTAGAAAATCTCTCACAAAGAAATGACAATTCTGTTGCAGAAGTTGCTAAATAAACAAACATGTTAATTCATCTTAATTTGCCAAGAAACTGAGTGCATCAAAGAAAAACAAAAGAAACTGGAGTCAAGTCATGCATAACAGTAAATCGCTTCAAGAACTGTGAAATAATTGGAAAAACCAAGCCAGTGAGATCTAGAGAAAAATAGTATCCTAGAATAAGTAAACAGAAATTAATTATTGTTTTGGTACGAATAATTAGCATGTACTTTTTTTTACCTTGTTGTTTCAAATAAACAGAAAATTGGAAGTACAAATATCAGCGAGAGATAATTTATTTTATGAATGAAACCGACAATGCATCGCATAATGCACTGGCATTCAATTAAAGAAATCACAATTTCTGAATTTTTCAAATAAAGAAATGCCAACAGCTTGTACATGCCACACATTAGCATTTAGTTCACTTGTAAGGAAATTATGCATCTCAAGGCTTCCTTCCCTTTAAACTAAACGATGAGCAAATAAAGAAATTGATTTCAAATTTTACAATTATAAAAAAAACAACAGAAAGAAAAAAGAGAATCTGATTGACATTTCATTATAATTAGATTTTTTTTTTTAATTCAGAATTTTTTTTTGTAATTAATAAAAGGATGTTTATTTTTCAGTTGCCATGTGAGTTATCTGTTATATAGGTACAGTGCAGCTGAGTGGTTAAGAATTGGTTCTAGGTTCAGCCCCACTACATGGCATCTTGGGCAAGTGTCTTCTATTATACCCACCCCCATCATGTGTGTGTGTGTGTTTGTGTGTATATGTGTGTGTATGAGAAAGAGATGGTATTATCTTGTCTTAATATAGTGTGATTGTTATATATGTGTATCATGAGTACACAAATGGTGTCCTTTGTTTCAAAACATCCATGAAACATGTCCAGCAATGGACAAATATTAGGTTAGATGGAGACAGGAGAACGTTGGCAACAGGAAGGGTATCCAGCCATAAAAAATTGTCTCAAACACGAAAAAGTGACTATTACGATAATGATGATGTTACAGACGAAATCATTGGCAAGAACTTGTTGAGAAGTTGCACTTGGGCACAGTGTTTTCTGCTGGATTTAAAAGCTAAAAGCAATATGTTAGACTTAAAACTAGATACAATGTTATCTTGTACTTTTCAAATATTGACAGCAGATTACTTTACTAATTCCCTCTATTTAGCCCTTCCAGCTAGACATTTTCACTACAATCATCATCATTTTCTCTCTTGTCCAACAGGGGTAACCATGTATATCTATTACAGTAAAATACCTGCTCCTGTCCCTCTATCATACTAAAAAACCTCTTATCACCTGGCATGAAGCCATGTCCCTCAATACTAGACCTCTCTCAATTGAGGGGTCTTGTATTATGAATTACTTCGTGATCTCACTAGTGCTGGTGCCACATAAAAAGCACCTAGTTCAGTAAAGTGGTTGGTATTAGAAAGAGTATTGAGCTACAGAAACCCTGTCAAAGCAGACATTAGTACTTTGTGCAGTCCTCTGGTTCACCAGCTCCTGTTGAATCATCCAACTTACGCTAACATGGAAAATGGGTATTAAACGGTGATGATGATGATGATGACGATGACGACGATGACGATGATGATGATGAAGAAGATGATGACAACAGCGACGACAATGTTGCTGATGGTGTAGGGAGGTGCTTAAAAACAATACCAGCAAATCCATGAAAGAAGTCTACTACTGGATTTGAATATGTACAGATGAATAAAGATATCATAGTAGTAACGATATTTTATCATTTCTTACACAAGGCTACAAAATTTAGAGGAGAGAATAATTGATTAACGCCAGCCAGCTACTGGATTGGTACTTATTTTACTAACTGGGGAAAAATGAAAGACAACGTTTGACCTTGGCAGTGTTTGAATTTAGAATGTAAAGGAATGGGGGTCAAGGCATTTTGTCTGAAGATCTATTGATTCTGTTATCTATCACTCTAATCATAAGAAGAAGAATGATTTCTAACATAGGTACAAGAATATAAATTTTAGTGGAAGATATAATCGATTAGAGCAACCATAGATGCTTATTTTATCGACTCTAGAAAGATGAAAGGCAAAGTTGATCACAGTAAGATTCGTATCTAAATACTGCAAGGCATTTTGTCCTTTGCCCTACCAATTCTACCATTCACTGTCCTAATAATAATAATAATAATAATAATAATAATAATAATAATAATAATAATAATAATAATAATAATAATAATAATAATAATAATAATAATAATAATAAGAAGAAGAAGAAGAAGAAGAAGAAGAAGAAGAAGAAGAAAGAGAAGATAGAAGACAAGTAAGAAGCGTATTAACACTTTACTGCTGTATTAACAGTGTCTTGTTTCAATGCTATGAATATACCAATAAATTTTTAACTAATACTGTATGTAGATGCATGTTAACACACCACTAGTTTAATAATTGAACTAGCTGTTAAGAATGCATTATATATGCAGATTGGTCAATTGAATCCACTTGGTGTCTTAGTTGCATTATAGGTAGTGTCTCCATGGACAGTTAGAAAGGGTACAAAAGATTGAAATTAGTCTAGCTGATCCCACTTTTTTCATTCCACAGACATTGTATATAAATACAGGGTGTTTACATGCCTATATGTATACTGTTAGCTAAAAATCTATATCTTTATTCTCTAATAGAGTATAGAAGGAAAAAGAAGACAAAAGAAAAAAAGAAGAAAGAAAGAAGGAAGGAAGAAAGATTTGCTTATTGAGTCTGGATTTATTTTACCTCATTTTTGTTTCAGCATTTACAGTTCTAAGAATTGAATTCAGAACAATCTTCCAGAACATTTGACACCAATAAAGAGAATCTTGATTTCCAAGTATCTTGAAATAACTATTGTTATGATTCTGTTTGTTAATTGTTAAGTGTGACATAGTTCAGCAGTTACAAGAGATTGATTTTGGCTAACAACTCAACTATTTTCTAGTTGGTATAAATTACATTATAGACAAGGTAGACTGATAAAAAACAGAAATAACATCACTGGCTCATTCAAGTAACATGTAAACACATGAAGATGTCATAGAAAATGATTAGTTATTTAAGCAACTTAATTAATTATTGTTTAGCACTAAGGTAATCTTGAATGAGATAATCAAACACATTCCAACCATGACCATTCTGTCATTACAGGAGTATCTATGACTATATTATTCACCCTGTTCTTCCATTTTTAAGATGATTGGGTATGATTTGTGGGAGATTTGGTTGCTATTTCCAGTAGGTCAAGTAACTATGCATAAGCTCAATTGCTAGGTTAGGGATGATATTATTTTAGGAGTATCTAGGGCTACATTATTCACTGTGTCCTACTTTGTTGTTTTAGCAAGATGTGGTGTGATTTGATTAATTTTTAGCTGCTATTTCTAACAGATCAAGCAACCACTTTGAGGTTCACTCATTGGGTGATGGATGGTGGAGTAAAAACAGTGTTTAGATTATAATGAAATTAGAAGTGTAAAGAAATTCCAACCACATTAATGATAAAGTAATTAAAACAGACGTGGATATTAAAGCTGAGGGACCCTGATTAAGAATAATATAATTCCTAGTGTTCATAAATTAAATTTAAGGACTAAAAAAAAAGTAAAAAAGAAAGAAAAAGAAAAGGAAATTAAAAGGAGGAATTTGTGTTGTTACGAGGATATGATATGAATGAAAGATGAATAACTGGATGAATAATTGCCTAAATATTATTAGTAGCAGTGTAAGATGAAGAAGATGGGATAAGGTGGATGGTGGTAAATTGACCTGACTGAGTTGAAGTTAATGGAAAGCATAATTAGTAAGATTACTTTTAATTGGTTCTTCTGATTGCATCTTGGATTCATGATAGTTAAAACTGTGCTAAATGCTTAATTATTATACGATCAATTAAATTAATTTAGTCAAGTCTGCTAAAATTGCTTATACAAGTTGTAATGTCAAAAGAAATTTAGATTATTTTAAATATACTTTTAGTGTTTCAATAATCATTTGCTGAAAAATATTAATACTGAAATTATTAATAAGATAAAATATGTTCTAGCAGCCATTTTCCCAGGCTTTCATCAATGCATTTTGCAAAACCTGGTATCTGCATATGAATCTTGCAAGAAAACTGCTAATTGCCTTTTCTCTAAGTAGGTATTGGGTATCTAGTTGGAACATCACCTAACTTCAGTTAGGCCAAAAATAATTATAGTGTTCCTAAAATTTTAACTCGTAACCAATTGGAATAAAAAATCTTAAAATAGAAATATTACAATTGTTTTCTTTTTACCTTTTTTTTCTTCATTTTTTGCATAAGTTACAAATCTTCAGATTTATAATAAAGAAAGAAATGAGAATGTGTGATGTTGATGCCTTTTGTGATGTAACTGAAATGTAATTTCAACAATCTAGTTCTGAAAATGAGTTGCAGTCTTAGTTTGACAGAAAGCTTCTAATTTATTCAACAATCAATATAATCTGGGAATTAACCATTCCAATCTAGAACTGCATTTAGGAATGGCTATTATGCATTAATTAATTCATTATAAATAATATAATTTGGTTTGTAAAGAAGAAAATCGAAATTTGAATTGAATTATTTTCAGAACTGCAATATCTTTTATTTATAATGGAAAATGATTTTGATTGACAATTGAAATGTTTAACCCTTGTAGTTCATGAAAGATTAACCTGACTAGTATGCCACACACACACACATACACACATGCATACATTCATATACATACATATCATCACACACACATACACATGCAGTAGAATCCTGCCTATCATGATTGTTTTGGAATGAAACCTTTTCCAAAATAATAACCTGCTGATGACAATAACTGTTTAGCAATATTAAGCCAGGAATATAATATTAACTGGTCATTTGATTCTAATAAGTAGATAATTTTTCATTCATTTTAGATAAAGGGTGTGGAGCCCACTAAACTTAATAACAAAAACTGATAACATTATCCAAGATTGTAATAAATGGAATCGTCTGTGAATGCATATACACACACTCACACACATATATGTACATACACCTATTCACTAACACTGCTGGCCATACTGACCAATTCAGCACACCATACTCTCCATTCCCAACACCAACAAATGATTCTGCCATCACCATCACCACCATAGCTATTATCAACCATCATCCACATACTTTTGCTACATCTCAGTATCTGGCATGCTTTTGTTTAGATCACCATAGTAATTATAAGCAATAGATTAGCAGCAGTTGCAATGTAGCAGTTTACTTGAAAATTTTGATAACATTCAAAGCTTTGATTCTAATAAAGGGATAATTTAAAATTCGTTTTCATGTAAAGAATATGGGATTAATTAATTTAGATAACAGTATCTGAATGATAACATTATCCATAAATTTTAATAAGTGGCTTCCACTGCATCTTGCTTCAATGTTTTAGATTTTGTTTCCCCATACTATAATGATTTTAACTGAATCTTATGAGAGTTCTGAACCACTATTTTTATATAGTTTATTTTTATCACAGTTAAACTAATAACCTCTTAGAAATTCCATTAATCTCAACCTTAAATAATAATTTCAAGCTAACGGTCGGATTAAACAGGATGCTTCCTTAATTTAACAAATTAACAAATGAAAGAAACTAAAAGTGGGCCTTAAAAACGAATAAAGTTAAGTAGAGAAAGAGCAGTGATTATGATCTTTGTAGACAAGTTATTTCTCTTAATAGGTTAATGTTCAGTTAATGGTGCAGTTGATGTAGGTTGATGTCTGCAGGCAGAAAAAGGACAGGAAGAGGGGTGGGTAAAATTACAAAGGAGAAAGGATTGAGTAAAGTGAGTGTAGGATGTGAAGGATTTGTTATGTAACTTAATCAGTTGTTCTCGTTTTAATGCAGGCCAAACCTGATTGAGCAAATCTATGATGAAAAACATTGTAGCCATGATCATCTCAACATTTTAGGAGTGTCTAAGACTACATTATCTAAAGTGATCTTACTTGTTTAAGAGAGTAGGGTAGGGATAAGTGTCTAAGACTCATTATGCAAAATGATCTTCTTTGTTTAAGATAGCAGGGATATAATTTGAGGGATATTTAGTTGCTGTTTTAGCAGATTAGATGACCATGAAGAGGCTTCCTCATTGGATGGTGGAGTGAAAATGGAATATTTAGACTCTAATGAAATTAGAAATATAAAGAAATTCCATGTACATTGATGATAAAGTAATTAAAGCAGACATGGATATTAAAGCTGAGAGACTCTGAGAAAGAATAATATAATTCGCAGCATTTATAAATTGAATTTAAGAATTAAAAAAATGAAGTTGGGAATTAAAAACATCAATTTGAGTTGTTATGAGCACATGATAATGTGTGAAGGATGAATAATGGATAAATAACTACCTAAATATTGTTAGTAGCAGTGTAGGATGATGAAGAAGGGATGAAGTGGGTGGGGTAAATTGACCTGAGTGATTTGAAGTTAATGAAAAGCATAATTAGTAAGAATAATTTTAATTGATTCTTCTGATTGCATCTTGGATTCATGATAGCTAAAACTGTGCTAAATGCTTAATTATTATACGATCAATTAAATTAATTTAGTAAAGTCTTGCTTATTGCTTATGCAAGTTATCGTCAAAAGAAATATGAATTATTTAAACTTCATTTTTAATATTTCAATAATCATTTACTGAAATTATTAATAAAGAATTAAAATATCTTTTAACATCTAGTTTTCCAGTTTTTTTTTTATCAACTGTCTATTGAATGTCTCTATTGAATGTTTTCCAAGGTCTCTATTTATTGAAATGAAGCACAACTTCAATAAACTAAATAGTATGAGGTATTTAGATGGCATGTAGATGATGCCTTTGAGAGGAAGGGTGGTCTTTTCTGCAAAGAGATGTGTTGTTAGCAGTGCTAACAACGAAGTTGTTAGCATAGAGAGGAAAGAGTACAAGAAGCATAACTGAATCTCAGAGTCTAACAGAGTCATTATTATATAGGTTAGAGATTGATCTATCAGCACACATATGACAGGATGTCTCCAATCTAAGAAATGACTAAAAATATATAGATGTGGTTAGAATTAGTAAGGACATCCAGCTGTGAAAACCATGCATTGGAGCACAATAGAGTCCTTAAACATTGGATTCTGTCAAACTGTGCAACACACGTAAGCATGGAACACAAACATTAAATAATCATGATAATAGTAATGATGATGATGAAATGAAATTGAAATTCCATTAATCACACGGTGTTTAGATTTATGGCATAATACAACATACCATAATATATTGTAGTATAATACATTAGTTACTAATTTTAAAAGAAGTCATTTCTAAAAATAACTGCTCACAGAAAGCAGCATTTAAGTTGAAGCCTGTTATATATGTGTGTGCATGTATGTGTGTGTGAGTTTGTGTGTGCCATTGTCTAGACATCACATGACGATTGTAAATTAGCATCATCATCATCATCATCATGCAAGAAAGGTTGTTCATTTAGAGCTTTCCATGAAGAACTTGCCTGGCCATGGGGAAAATATTGCTTTGCTTGGAAACAGGTAAAGGTTGGCAACAGGAAGGGCATCCAGCCACGGAAAACCTGCTTCAACAAATTGCATCTGATCCATGGAAGCATGGAGAAGTGAATGTTAAAATGATGATGATGAAGTTGATGATTAATCTATGTAAGAAACTATTTGGTTTTCCAGTTTGAGTAATGAGGTACAAATTAAAATATTCAAAACTGAGTAAAGAGAAGTTAGAGGCATATCTACCTTTTGCCTACCTTCCAAATTATCATTAGATAAGTGTTTAATTCAGTGTTTAATGCAAGTGCTTAATGTCCCACCTTCTTCCCAGTACACTCCTGCTAGCAAACAGGTAGAACAATAATAAGTCAATACTTACAGCTCTACTTTATTTGTTAAATCAGCTTTGTATTGTGTTGTTTCTGAACACAATTTCTTGTAGACTCCATCATCACATATATCTGCGGAGAATGGCTTGAAACACTGCTTGACAAATTTTCTGGAAGAAACAATAAAAAGAGAATATATATATATATATATTTGATGTGTGTGTGTGTGTGTTGTATGCATGGGGAGACCAAACTTGAGATGTTTCTTAGAGTGAATTGGGTCTAGGGATTAATCCTGTTCAGTTACAAGTCAACTTTCATCATGTATGTATGGACGAACAGACAGACAGATAGATAGGCACTCATATTGTGTATACTATTATTAAGGAAATACAATACTATATTCTTGTAACAGCTGAATTTATAAATTGGTAATAAAATGCATTTTATTGATAATATATATATATACATACATAGATGATGATGATGATGATATGTACAAACAAAATATCAAAATATTAACAAAATAAGTAACTGAATGTTTAGTGAAGGTTAAAAATACAAATAGGAAACATTCACATAACAAAACAACAGAATGTTTATAGAATGTTTTGAATAGCCAGAAATATCTGCAAACAATATTTCTGATATATGGTAAAAATATTCAATACTAAACATCAACTATAAAAGCATCATTATTTTTTTTTATTCTTCTTTTATATTTGGACATGTATTCAGAATTGTTTCTCTATTACTAAATTTATCTTTAAAAAAAAAACTCTCTTGTTTTGATTGCCCTCTGATATGAACCTTCAAGTATATCTTACTTCTTACCTGCTAACAAACAGTTGCTGTTTAACCCCTAGTCGGCTGTCACTGAGCAGACTTGTGATCAAAGGCATTTCACCCTTATTCTGTCAAGCATTGCTTTTCTAGGACTATATTATTCAAAAGGAACTTCCTTTTTGAAGACAACAGAATGTGATTCAAGGAAGATTAGGCTGCTATTCCTAGCAGATCAAGTTACTATGTGGAGGTTCCCCCATGAATCATTTTTACAAGCAGTTTTTGATGCTTCTGCTTGTTCATCTTTTAACATCCGTGAGAGGCTCTGTGCCATCAACCTTCTTCCCCCTGCCATAAAGCACTGGTGCTGGTGCCACATAAAAAGCACTAGTGCTGGTGCCACATGAAAAGCACTGATGCTGGTGCCACATGAAGAGCACTGGTGCTGGTGCCACATAAAAAGCACTAGTGCTGGTGCCACATGAAAAGCACTGATGCTGGTGCCACATGAAGAGCACTGGTGCTGGTGCCACATGAAAAGCACTGGTGATGGTGCCATGGAAAAAAAGTACCCAGTACACTCTGCAAAGTGGTTAGCATTAGGAAGGGCATTCAGCTATGGAACCAAATCAAAACAGACTATTGAACCTCGTGTGGCGCCTTGTCAATGTCAGAATGGAAACAAACATTGAATGATGATGATGAAGATGATTATCCTTTAGATTTTCATTGCATTTTCATGTGTACCATTTCCTTGCTTTTTTTTAGTTCCTTTTTTTCTCCATTATAGGTACAAGGCCTGGAATTCTGGAAGAGAGACTGGTCAATTACGTCAACCCCAGAGCTCAACTGGTATTTGTTTTATCAATCTTGAAAGACTAAAAAGCAAAAATCAATCTTGGAATTTAAACTCAGATCATAATACAGAAGAAATGCTACTAAGCATTTTGTCTGGCATGCTAATGATTCTGCCAGCTAGTCACCTTATATAATATTTCTGTTAAGTAGCTGTTCAGGTTCTGATTAACTCTAATTAGGCAGACCTATAATCAAAGATGATCCAGTAATAATCGCCTGATCCTCTTGTTAAGCAGAAAATTATCTATGCTTCCATTATCTAATGTGTTTCTCCTTTTTTTATAGTAGTAAAATATGTGAGTCATCATTGTTGATGTCGGTGACAGCGGCAGCAGCTGCCTTCAGAGGGAAATTTAGATATCTCTGGCAGGTTAACTTACAATTTAAAGGATTTCTTAGTGCATTTGAGCTGATCTTGACCCCAATTCTACTGGCTATTTTATTATATACCTTTATTTTATTTGATTGAAAGACCCATCTTAATTTAATGGTATGCTTTCTTTTACTTGTTTCAGTCATTAGACTGTGGTCATGCTGGGGCACTGCCTTGAAGAATTTTTTGCCAAACTAATTGATCTCAGTACTTGAGTTTTTTTTTTAAAGCTTGGTACTTATTTTATTGGTCTCTTTTGTCAAACCTCTAAGTTACTGGGAAGTAAACTCACCAACACTGGTTGTCAAGCAGTGGTGGGGGACAAACATAGACACAAAGATACACACACTCAGATATATTCATATGATGGGCTTTTTTCATTCACAAGGCCTTGGTTAGCCCAAGGCTATAGTAAGAGACAGTTGCCCAAGGTGCTACACAGTGGGACTGAACCTGGATCCATATGGTTGGAAAGCAAGCTACTTACCACACAGCTAGACCTGCAGCTATGCTGATTCAGGTATTTTTTTTTAAGGATGAGAACAAATTATTCTTTTATTTGTTTTGTCATTTGACTGCGGCCATGCTGGAGCACCACCTTTACTTGAGCAAATTGACCCCAGGACTTATTCTTTGTAAGCCTAGTACTTATTCTATCAGTCTCTTTTGCTGAACCACTAAGTTACAGGGATGTAAACACACCAACATCAGTTTCAAGTGATGGTGGGAGACAAACACAGACACATAGACACACACACACACACACACACACACACATTACGTCGTTTCTGTCTACCAAATCCACTCACAAGGCTTTGGTAGGCCTGAGGCTATAGTAGAAGACACTTGCCCTAGGCACCACGCAGTGGGACTGAACCCAGAACCATGTGGTTGGTAAGCAAGCTACTTACCACACAGCCACTCCTGTGCCTATGTATAAAACATTAGGTCTGTCATGATCACCAGGACTCATCAGACTGGAGCTTATACACTGGGTTTCCACAGAGTATAAGCACTTGAGATAACAACATTTCTTTCTGAATGGGATGTTAGTCCATCAAAAGTTAAGACTAGAACCCATATACAGCTGAGTGGGCTGGTGTAGTTTGAAATGAAGTGTTTTGCTCAAGAACAGGATGTGCTGCCTTGTGCAGGAATTGAAATTACAATCAGATGATTGTGAATGCAACACTCTAACCACTAGGCTATATGCCTTAACTAAAACATAGACTTCAAAAATGCAATTTAGAAAAGGTGAGAAAAATTGACAAAAAAACAGCTTTTAATAAATATTTAATGATATCAAATCCATGCTTAATGTCAGTCAAACAGTTTGCTTGTTTTCTTTTAATAATCTTCAGAAAATTTACTGTCATCCATGAATTTTGTTAAAGTTAAAATGGTGCTAAAACTTATCAGTGCTATACCACAAGATGGGTTAGTGAAAATTCCTTAGCAAGACTATGATGAGTTGAATATATTTGATTACAAACGTTTATTCATAAAATATTTAAATAAATGAATGAAATAGCTAATTTAAATTCAACTAAAACAAAAGTAAAATGCTACTTTTGTAAAAATTAAAGACTTTAATATATATATATATATATATATAAAGAAAAGGAATGCAAATAACAGTAAAACATCTGTGATTAAATTTTCATAATTATATTTATATTTTTAATTTAGATTGACCAATTGAAAAAATGATTTATTTGATAATAGATTGACCAATTGAAAAAATGATTTATTTGATAATAGATAAGAAACAAAAGAAATAATTAAACTAGAAAGTTATAATTTATCTGATTATCTGAGTGTCAACTATATCAAATGATATCTTGAGGGCTTTAATAAAGTACAAAGGAAATAATTATAAGAGTGAAGAATAAAGGAAACACAACAAAAATGTTTAGAAGAGGAAGAAGAAAATAATGAAAAGCTACAGAATCATAGGATGAGACCTTCAAGTAAGAAATAAATATAACAACATCTTTACACACACACACACACACACGAAAATAAACATATAGACATACACACAGACATAAATATATACATACGTATGCATACATATACATACATGTACATACACATATAACATATAATGTTCTAGTAAATATGTATGTGAAGAAAGAGAGAGAGAGGGGAAGACGGAGAGAGAGTAATTGAGACAAAGAAAGGTATATGAAATTACATTATTTTATGTATTATGTAAAAGACAACACACACACACACACATACACAATGAAATATTGTGCAAAAGACCAAATGAAGCCACATAAAGAAAAGGGGACACAAAAAGATAGCTTCTAGATTAAAGAAAAACTACAAAGCAAGTAGCAAGTATTAGCTAAGGGATCAATTTATTTGACTCCCTTGCCTCTAAGGCTCTTCAAACATACATAATATAAAAGGCATTATATAATTCTTTTGGAGGACGGCTGTTGTTAATAAATAAAGGACAAGTTGAAGGGATCTAATTACTGCCCATTAAATTTGGAAGTAGACAGACATAGGGACACACACATGTAGTCAGATAAACACATACATATATACATATGTATTCATGATGCCTAGAATTAATTAAATGAAAATGAGTGTACGCTACTTAGGGGTGGATTCAAAGAAAGACTCCTATAGTTGTGTGACAAAGAAAAAAAAAAAATCTTCAAAAGCCAGTAATGTGTCTGGTTGATATTTTACTACACAAGAGAAATATTGTTTAATTGGTCAATCTTAACTTTATCTATTTCAAATATTACACAGCCAGTGGAGTTAAACACTTTCATATAAACATTATGGAATATAGAAGTAATATGAGAGATAGGTGGAGAGGGAGATGAAAGAGAAACAGAGAGGTGAGAAAGCAAGGAGAAAGTGAGAGAGAGGGGCGGGCAGGGAGGGAAGGCATTTTTAAAAACCATTACACAAAAATATATCTCATAAAGTATGCAAATGATAGTGGGAAAAAAAAGAAGAATTTGAAAAGTAAGAGAATTAGAGAAAAATTAATATAAATAAATTTGTCCCAATTTGGTTTTTATTATAAACAATGTTATGAACATTTTTCTGTAGTTATAAACAGTTCTGAAATTTGCTGACCTATTTATCCATATACCACAGAAATCACAACAAATCAGAGATAGAGAGAGAGAGAGAGAGAGAGAGAGAGATGAAAAGAGACAGGGAGTGTGTGTGTGTGTGTGTGAAAGAGGGAGGGGGAGAGAGAGAGAGAGCATGCAAGGTGCACAAACATATACATAAGGGATCTGAAAGAGTAGAAAAGAGAGAGAGAGAGAAGAGGACTGTTTGACTGCCATCTGTCTTTCTTTGGTGCAAGTCTGTTCAGATTTTTATTAATATTTGGATTGTCTGTCTACATGATGCGTTGTTCACAAGATGTCAAGAAATGAGATTTTCTGTTTTCTTTTCCTCTACTTTAAGGCTTTTTCCTTGCCTTTTCAGCTGCAAGTTTAAATACTCCTTATTTTCACCAACCCTCAATCACTTATTTACATCTCTCCTTTCCACTCTTCATGGCTTATACTTTTCCTCATCTCTCTTCACTTGTATATTCATAAAAGCCAGTTTTCCAATATCCTAATGATGTTTTTTTCTGCTCCAGCAACCAACTACTTTAAAAGTTGAAAACACTACATTGTAAAAAAACAAAAAACAAAGCCAAAAAAACAACAACAATCAATCATCAAGAACTGACTCAAGTTCTTGTTAATGTTTGGAGAGAAGCTCATTAATAAAATATTTCTTCTTGTGTTTCACAACCATTCTCTTTAATCTTACTCTATACCAACTAACGAGGGAACCTCTTTGCCGTCATTTGCCCTGGTAGAAAGGCAACCTAATTTTTTTTTCAAATCACACCTTACCATATTAAAAAAAGAAAGAGACATTGGTTAAAGTAGTCCTAGATACACTATGTTTAAATAAAAGATGACTAGAGAGTCTTAAATCAAATATCAACACAATCAGAAATGACCTGACTAAACAACAAAAACAACAATCCTATTCTATGTTACCTTCATTGATACAAACTACATACAAATCATTCAAAGGAAAGCATTCAAATTTTGCAATATTTTCTTTAGAAGCTGAACTGCTTTGTTGTTTTCTAAGAAAAAAAAAGTCACCCTTGTTTTATATGTTCAAAAACAAAACAGTTTACTTTAAAAAGAAGTCATATTTTGTTTAAGTTGTCTATA
This sequence comes from Octopus bimaculoides, assembly GCF_046866305.1. Lineage (NCBI taxonomy): Eukaryota > Metazoa > Mollusca > Cephalopoda > Octopoda > Octopodidae > Octopus > Octopus bimaculoides. The sequence goes on along the minus strand of NC_142932.1, from coordinate 108,025,061 downwards.
TAACAATAAAGCACCTTCATACAGAATCCCTAAATTAGTTCTTACCAGTTGCTCAAGTGAGAGAAAAATCTCCAGTGTCATGAAGAAGAAAACAACAGGCTTCAACAGAATTCATATAATGGAATTCCTAATGCAGGGTTTGAACTTACAATCAAGCAGACAAAATCTAAGCACTTTATTTCTACAGTCATAAAGCTTTAAAATGTCTGCCATTTAATAGTTGAAAAAATAAAACAAACATACTTTATTTGTATATTGATAGATGAAAGAGTTTGTGACACCAAAGTTCTGCCTTTAGCTATCATTACTTCATTCTAGACCATCTCAAAGAAGTTAAAGATTGTATGCTTATGATATTTTTAGGCTTTCAATTTGATTTTTATTATGGAATATGTCAAAGAACTGCAGAAACAGGTTGTCAAGAAATCTAAGGGTCAAAGATATCAGATATGTGCAAAGGTCAGAAAAATACAGTTTGTGGGTATATACATTTTGTGGGTATGTAGGTAGAGTCTAAATAGAGAAAACTATGCATGCTTATAAAGTAACTACACCTTTAAGTTCAGCAAATTCACCAGTTAAAGCTGCTGAAATGAGCAGCCTTAAACTAAAAGCCATAAACTATTCATGAGGTACACTGGAATTAGTGCATACATTCTGATATCTAGATAATGTGTGCAAATTCAGTGACTGAAGTTAAAGGAAGTAGCTTAAAAATGTAGCTGTGTAGAGATTGTGCAAGGCATATGTAACACATGTAATGTATGTCAGGGGAAAATGGCCAGTAAATAAGAGTTGTTTAGAGACTATAGAGGAATAAATTAAATATCAATCATTGGATGTTTATTTGGGCATTTTTTTTTTTAATAGCTTACTCTAAAGTGAAATGGGTGAACCCATAGTTCTCTTCAGAGCCACCAAATCTGGAAGAGCCACCTTCAAACTGGAGACCCAGCCTGAATGCTGGCAACAGAGGAAACTCTTGCTAAAATACTCAAGACCCAGATGGTGGTGTTAAACCAAGTGACAAATGCTAATTTAAGAAAATACCAGTTCATATTAGTTGAGAAAGTAATTAAACATATTGTACAGGGGATGTTTAAAGAAGAAATGATCCTATTGGTATGTATATTTAATTTGAAGAGATGAAAAGATGTCCATGGTAATCATAGAATAATGGAAATTTAGGAAGAGAAATTTGAAAGAAACTAAAGAATGAGTCATACAGGCACAAGAATCAGGTTCAGTGGAGCCTGATATGGCACTTGCTACATCACATATAGGAAAATAGATATCACAACAGAATGTGTGTGTATGTGTGCGCGTGCGTGTGTGTGTGTGAAAGACAGGGGGCGTGGGGGGGGGGGGGAATAATCATCATCACCATCATTTTAACATCTGTTTTCTGTGCTAGTGTAAGTTGGACAAGTCTGCACTATGGCATATCATCACTTATCTCAGTTGTTTTCTATCTTGTCTATGAGCCCAATATCAGGAAATATAACCTTGCCATTCCTTTTTCATGTCTTCCTTGGTCTTCTTCTGCCACTTGTATTTTCCATATTGAACAGGCAGGTAAAGTGTAACTGTCCCTTGCAAGCAAGTATGACTTGATAGCATGTACCATGCTTTCAATAATAGTTTTAGGAGCCTATGTAGTTGCAAGCAGATACAGACACCTTCTTGGTTCTGCGAGCCACGATCCAGTAGAATAGCTAGCTAGGATGTGACATTTAGAGAGAGAGAGGGCTGCATGAGCACTTGGTACTTCATTTCAGTTGAATAAACTGGAATGATATGAAATGAACTACCTTCCTCAGGACCCAATGTACCATCTGGTCCAGGTATTGAACTCATAATGTTATAATAGTGAAGCCAACACTCCAACTACTAGACTGTGTACCTCCACACTTTGAGTATATCATTTTTTCAAACAGCAATCCTTTTCCATCCATATTACATCTGCAACACTTGACTTTCATTCAAGTTAATGATATACATTTGACAAATTATGCTCACCATACTTCTCTTCATTTTTTACAGATTTTATTCATTTAATACCCATCACTTACAAAGTATGTGACATGATAGAGTTTAAATATCTTTCATACAACCAGCCTTTTACATAAATACAAAGAAAATGCAGTCAATACACAAAGATATTTTCATAAAATGCCATAATGAGTGAAAAGAAATATCAAATTATAGAAAATTTGGAAAATGTTTCTATTTAGAATTTTTATAAGTATTTAAATAGATTCACACACAGATGCAAGAAACACGCACAAATGCATACACACAAACACATACAAACTCACTCACACACACACAATTTGGAAATTACAATATAACTAATCATTAATTTTGTAATTATTCTGAGAATGCAAAATAAATAGACATATCTATTATTTCTTGGCATAATTATACAAAAATTTCATATTGTTCTGCTCTTGAAAATTCAGTAAAATGTATATGCTGAGATACAGGATGAAAATTCTTTCATAGCAGACATCATTTATTTTAACATAATAAAGATATGGAATGGCAATTCTTTGTCGTCTGGCTATTTAATTAGAATAAAAAAGCAAAATAACACACACACACACACACACACACACACACACACACACAGAGGGAGAGGAAAAAATGCTCTTGATGTATTTCTGAACTGCTGTCTTGTACAGTAAAGGTCAAGCCTTATTAAAGAATACATTTTCTCTCTTGGGGGAAATTCGCAGGAAATTCCTATTCAGGTCCCATTAAATCCATTTTAGATTTATTTATTTATTTATTTATTTATTTATTTAGGGGAATTAGCTGAATGCTACATCATTCATAATTATAGGTGAATCTGAAGAACATTTGCTGGAAAGTAAAAGATAGAATGTAACTTGAGGGATGTGAGCTTCTGAAAGAAAGCTATCATTTACACTGTTTTGTGGTATTGGGGACAGTAAATGAGCTTGGATTGTGTGCTAAAATGAGAAATCAATAGAATAGTAAAAGAATTGGGAATGGATATCCTGACTCTACAAAATAATATAAATGATGTGAATATCAATAAATTTTGTTTTCTGTTTCTTCTTTCTTCAAAATCACCATTATATGATCTGCAATGATATTATTTTTGCAATCATTGAACTTAAATAGTTTTGTGGCTGACATACCAAAAAGAAACAAAGGAGATCACTTTATAAATAAAACATGTTCTTCTTAATGTTTCATTCCTGTTTATTCATTTTGTCTACTAATTCTGTTTTTATAAACCACAGTATTGCAGAATGTGTTGTAGTCTCAACGTAGAATGAAATAATACATATCCAGTCTATAGACATGTGACTAGCTCCTAAAGCTTCAAATTGCTATCTCAATGCAAGGTTTTGATTGACAAGACTGGGATATTGCTTAGGTGGTTGGCAACAATGTTGGTTTTTTTATTTTTTATTTTATTCAATGAATTTGTTCTGAAAAAAAATGTATGAGGAATTTGTTCTTTAAGCCTTGTTCAACCTTGATTGAGCAAACCTCTAGTTAAGATGTTCAAGCCATGACCATCCCATATTATTCCTAATGTGCAAGGAATCCAAGTACATATCCAATGAGTCATATTTTTTTAAAACAACAAAGTAAAATTTGAGGAAGATTTGACTACTATTTTTACCAAGTTGAGTAACAGATAGAAGTTCTCACATTAGCTCATGATGCTAATGATTTAAAGTGATATAATTCAAAGTGATATAATGTGTATTCAATTAATATTCATATATCTTTTATACAAGATTCCCTTTAAGGAGATATCAGCATTCTGGTTTCTCAGTGAAGCAAGTTCAAAGATTCTTCAAAACAATACATTCTAATTGTTTTTCTAAAATTTAAATAACAATTTCTTAATTTGTTATAAATATTTGAATAACAGTAAGGAAGAGGAATTGGAAAGTGTAGCATTTGTGCTTCTATCAATTAAATCAATACAGTGAAATCAATATAACTTCAAATCAAAATTAATCCATAAATTCTATTTATCAACAACTTACTGCTGCACTCTCTGAGCTTAATAAAACACTACACCATACAGTTTATGACATAATATATTACATATATGTAAACATTCTTAATCTCAATGTGAAGAGTGATGCTATGGGTTAAAATTAAAGATTATGTGATCAGAAGCTAGACAATTTCAAATCATTTAAGCTTCATCTCAGGTTCAAGTTATATGAATTGTATGTAAGTGGAGGGGAAATAGTCAATGTTCATACTGTTTTCTTTTTTAACAACACTAAAATGTCAATAGATTTCTGCAGGGAGTTAGTAATAAGGATTTATTTTCACTGGGAGTAGGATTAATCATAATGTAAGAGATGAAATTCATTCAAGTGTATTACTGTTACTTATTTCAATATTTCCAGAGGAATGAAAAATTAAATTGTCACTGGTAGATTTTTAATTAAGGACATAGAAAAAATAATATAAAACATTGTATACTAGCAAACTAGGTTTTTACTATCTCATGATGATGATGATGATGATGATGATGATGATGATGATGATGATGATAATTCATTACTTAAATACAAAGTCAACTTTCAATAGGGAGAAATATATTTTAAAAATAATTTCAGTACTCAATTACTAATTATTTTATAGACTCTCTAAGGATAAAAATCCAAGTTGATAAGCTCAGCAAAGAATTTGATACTGCAAATCAATGTTTCTCAACCTGGGACCATAGCAAGTTCAGTGGGGTCACAGAAAAATTTGGGAATTAAGAGCAAGGGCACAACTAACACTGTCTCTTTTTAAAATTCTTCTATTACTGTCTCTAATTCTTTAAGATTTACATACAAAAACCTACATACGCACACATATATCCAATACATTTTCTTAAATTCCTTCATGACAAAAAAAAAAAAATTTTCATTTGACACCTTGATAATAATTTACCATTGATGAATAAAGTGTTAAGTTGGCATTGGAAAATCTTGTTTGAATTAAATATTATGTTACTGCTTTGAAGTTCATTCATCTAAAGTTCATACATTTAGTGCCAATCTCCAAGGATAATTGTTTGCATCACTTTGTTGAACTTTGGGAGAATAGTCATGTTTCTGAATAATAAGTTGCTTGGAGAAGAAATCCAAATAATATCTAAAGCAAGAGTTCTCAACCATATTTTATCTATAGACCCCTTTGATTACTATTTTATTCTGGTGGACTCCCATAGCCATTTGATGTTTAAAAACTAGTTTTATAGAAACTTCTTTCAAAATTCCTATTTCGTTTTTCACTCATTAACTTGTGTAGGTTGAACAATGAAAAAGAAACCTAGCTGTCTCTTGTAATACATACAGATACATACATCTAAAGCAAAGGTTTTTCAGGGACCCTTGAAATACAATTATGAATCCCTATTTACTATTTTGTTGTGTGGACACCCCAAAATCTTATATGGACCCTGGTGAGAAACACTGGTCAAAAGGGGCACAGATAAATGCAAGACTCTAAGGAGGCAGGTAGGTATAAGCCAATCAAAGTTTGGAACCACTGCTGTAAATCATCTCTCAGCTCTAAATACAAACTCCATTAACCCTTTCATTACCAACCCGGCTGAAACCGGCTCTGGCTCTGTAGTACAAATGTCATGTTTTCATAAGTTTTGAATTAAAATCTTCCACCAAACCTTAGTCACAATTTATGTTCCTATCACTAGCTGAATGATAACTAAGTTATTTTATTAAATTCTTTGTTATATTTAAAATTAATTGAAAGAAGCACAGAGCATCTCAAAATAAATACAGTAACGAAAGGGTTAATGTTGATTTTACTTTCTTTGATTCAAAGGTAATAGAATAAATATCAGTAATATATTTGAGCTAATTTGATCACTTGCACTCTTCTACAAATATCAATCGTGTTCATATTCAGTGGGGACTTAGAACATTCATTCAACATTATTCTTACAAGGATACAAACCTATAAATTTATGTGGCATAGAAGGAATATAGTATATTGATTTGGCTTTGTGTACACCAAGTAATTACTTTATTTTTTATAATCCAGGTGAAGTCAACCTCAGTGGAATTTCAACTTTACAATATAGGACAGGGTTTCCCAAAATGCCATTTTGTACCCTGAAGGGGGCTATGACAAAAATGAAAAGTATACATTTTATTAAAATTCCTTTTCACAATAAAATTAGTTGAACAAATTATGACCAAGAACAGTGTCCTTATTTCATTTGTAATGACTTGTGTGAATCTGGATTCAGTTCTCTTTTGTCAATCAAGACAAACTATAGGAATTGCCTGAATCCACAGGCAGAGTTATGGATCAAAATCAGTAAGGAAACAAAGAAGACATTGAATTTTACATTCGTAATTGTGATTGATTTCACTGTTAACAGGTTTTTTTTTTCTAATTATCCAATTTGCCTCTTACAACACACTGAGTCAAAACTTATTTTTTGAGTTGAGTTTGTTTACTCACAGTATTTTACGTGATTCAATTGAAAAACAAAGAAAATAAAAGATTAGTTATTAGAAAACTGACTTATTGATCTGCAAATGTGATATTACTTTTGCAGTGAGTGCAAACATTAATCAAACATTTCCTAGGGCTATGAAGCATAAAAAAAAGTTTGGGGACCATGGATATAGAACTCAAGATAGAGAGAAGTAAAATAAATTAAATTCTGCCAGAAATGATAAAAATTTTAAAACTTTGGTGTAAATCCAGATATTTCAAATAGTTGAATCAACTGATCCAATATCTGACTGGTACTATCTTTTTGACCTTTGAAGGATGAAAAGTAAAGAAAACCTTTGTGAGATTTGAACTGAATGCAATAGCATTTTTGTTTGACACTGTGTTTCTGCTACAAATAATAAGGACAAAATAACAGCATGATATATATGTAAGGGAAAAACAGCAACAATAACAACACTAATAAAACAATAAAGTGAGCAATGTAATAAAAGAGAAATCATTTCAAACATAAACCTCAAAAGAAATTATCTTTAAACACCTAGAAAACAAATGATAAAATAACAAGTCTACCCGACCCAACTCCACAGCCTCTGTTCTTAGCTGTCTTTTGAATTACTTGCAATCAAGATTTAATCCAAATAATATCATGGTTGAAAGGACAATACTTAGCAGCAAGGGTATCAGTGAAGTGTAGGGGTGACTGCTGGAAAAACAAACACAGTGCAGAGAGATAGATATAAGAGAGGAAGGGGGAAAAAAAGAAGAAAAAAAAAAATGAATGAAAGAGAGAGGGGGAGGGAGATAGTGTGTGTTTGTATGGGTGGTATTTTTTGTTGAATGAGCACTGATGTGGAAGACCAGTAACTAGTCTGCAGAGTTGATTTAGCCAGTAGGCATCATGTTTACAGTAATGGAATTTCCCTAACCCTGACTATACTATCTCCCTCTTCCTCTTCCTTCTATGCCATCCAGCCAGCCATTGCCTTTTATTTATTTATTATTTTTTTTTCCAGATGAAGAATTCTATTTTAATTTTGGTTTACTCCATCTCATTCCCATAATATTTTTTTAAAGTGGCACAGCAATCAACCAGAGATCAATTTTAAATGGAAACAACTAAATTAAATAAACAGCCACCAGAACAAACATTATATTAACATTTTAGAGATCCTTTATATGTACTATAGGTAAAAAAAAAAAAAAAAATCAAAAAAAGAAAAAGAAAAATAGTTACAAATAAAGAAAACAAAATGTGTAATAATAATAAAGACAGCAATAACTTAGTCATGAGGTCAAATCTTGACCAGAGGTTACTTTCAATGGATTATCAAATATTACAACTTAATCATGAGTCATATTGCTTCCCCTTTCCCTCCCAACTCTTACTCACACACACAAACAAACATTCAAATACTAAATAACTAATCTATTTCTAATCTGTTCTTACAGCTGTTTATTCAATTCATACATGTTTATTGTGTAGTCAATCTACTTAGAGACATATGAAATAAAACATGAGGTGTTCACTTTCATTTTTATAAATGATATATACAAAATATATGGAGGTAATGCAGGCAGTCGAGGGTCAATAAAATTAATATTAGTAATAAACTGGAAGTGATTAAATCGATAATGAACTCCCCACCCCCTGCTACCCCACTTCCTACAAAAATTGGTCTTGAGTTTGGTCAGAAGAAATCAATGCCTTTAAAATCAAAGTCAAATGAGTCAAATCAAATGGAAGTAAAATATAAAAAGCAACAAATAACTTGAAAATGATGACTCAAACAAGGCTTATTTGTGAAATCATTATTATTATTTAAATCATCAAGGCGGCGAGCTGGCAGAAACGTTAGCACGCCAAGTGAAATGCTTAGCGGTATTTCATCTGTCTTTATGTTCTGAGTTCAAATTCCGCCGAGGTCAACTTTGCCTTTCATCCTTTCGGGGTTGATAAATTAAGTACCAGTTGCATACTGGGGTCGATCTAATCGACTGGTATCCTCCCCCAAAATTTCAGGCCTTGTGCCCAGTGTAGAAAAGATTATTTAGATCATCATCATTAGCAGCAGCAGTGTTATCATTTATCAGCTGTCTTCTATACTGGCATGGGTTAGATGGTTTGACAGAATCTAATAAGTTGGAAGACTTAAGTTCTGCTCCAATGTCTGCTTTGGTACAGTTTCTAAAGCTGGATGCCCTTCCTAATGCCGTCCTGTCTACAGAGTGTACTGGATACTTTTTTTGTTTTTGTGGCACCAATAATTGTGAGGTCTCTTTGCGGCTTGCAAGACTAAGGGCCAAAAGTGGCTCCTATAACTGAAGAAGAGAAAAGAGAAGCTGCGATGATTCTAGGTTGGGTGATGAGGAGGGATAGGGTAAGATGAAAGGCACTGCTTCATAGTTGTGAGAGCATGGTAACAGAGAGGTTTGAATTGTTAGCATACCAGACAAAATACTTAGCAGCATTTCATCCATTTTTACATTCTTAGCTCAAATGCTATCTAAATCAAATTTGCCTTTCATCTTTTGGAGTCAATGATATAAGTACCAGATGAGCACTGGAGTCGATGTAATTGATTAGCCTTCTCCCCTAAAATTTCAGGCCTTGTGCTTATAAGAAAAAAAAATCCTCCTCCTCCTCCTCCTCCTCCTCATCATCATCATCATCACCATAATAATAATAATAATAATAATAATAATAATAATGATAATAATCACAAAAATGTTGGCACTCTAAACAGTAGAAAATACTTGGTAATATCATTTTGGCCATAAACAAGAAATTGGTTGTAGTCCCATAGATACAAACAAGTAAATATTAGTATTTCTTTTCATTTGTACAAAGTATTAATAAATGATTTTGACAGATCATTCAAAGAGCCCTACTTACTCCCCATCCATTTCTGGGTAATTTCCTCCTTGAAACTTCAACCCTAATTATCTTATTCTAAGTTGATTTGTCTTCCCCTCTGTCACTGTTATCATCAATCATCAGTCCTACACACTGACTCAGTTTGTTTTATCTATTAATCTCCACAAGCTCAGACCACTGCAGTTTCTTTCTTTCTTTCTTTTTTTTTAATAGTTGGCTATTCAATAATTCTTAATTCTTGTTGATACTGAATTCATTCCATTCTCTTTGTTCCTGCTGTATATTTGATGAAGCATATTCATTTGTTTAACTTCTTTTTCAGAAGTTAATACTGTTCTGCATCGTTTCTTGTCTGCTACCTTTTACTTGTAGGGAGATACCTCTAAGTGATTTTTTTCTTTTTGTGATCATTTGTTATATGAGCTATTTCTTTCTTAAGCCACTTTAATAACAGCAGCTATATTTGTTGTAATTGGTGTTCTTTGGCAGTAAACAAAACATTTTTTTCATAATGACTTGAAGAACTTGAAAAGTTAGAAATATAGCTGTATCTTTTAGAAACCTATAATGTACAATAATATTACTAACAGTCAAGTAGGAATATGTCTATACTATGTACATATGTATAATAAACAAGACTACATTTCTGTAAAATGTCATCAGTACTTTAGCTCTACGATCTTCCACTAAATATAGAAAAGAAAATATTTTCTGTATCCAACATACACAAACGAGTCTATTTAATTAAAAATAGCCATCTACTGTGTATACATCAAGTATGATACTGTATCATACTTAAAGTATACACAATGCTGATAGGCCAGTTACTGCAGTATTTTTCCTGAGATAACATTTCTCATGGCCTTGTTAAGTTACAAATTCAATGATTATCAGAGAAGCCAAAATGCATCTGGCACTCTTGCTGGCCACTGATGGAATGAATTTCGTCTCTCTCTGATATTTTGTTTTAACACAACCAGTCCCTAAGAAACTATTAAATACTGCAGTAACTGACCTACTGACAGTGTGTATACATTAAATATAATACATGGATGGCTCTTTTCTGTATACTTAAAAAGACAGAATGGCTCAGAACAGAACCTTCATGAACAACTATATTTTGTTTTGTCTTTTTTACATTAATTGTTAATTTATCCTATAGCTTTCATCAATGGTATATTCATGTATGAAATCCAGGACTTATTCTATTCCTGTATCTATAATCCCATGTAGTTTACAGTTTCAGAGTATGACAATTCTGGTGTATATAATAAAGAAATCATATATCCAATATACCTAGTATCTCAAGTATAATATATCTGACAAATGTAATACACAAAGCTTTACATATTTTATCTTCTTGTCATCGAATGTTACACATCTAATTCATATACTGCATACATATTGTAGCATATAATTTTTTTTTGAATAAAGCAAAAATTATTTTGTTGCCAATGATATTTTATTGACACAGGGTATTTACATATCAATACAAGCATTTTAGATTTTTAGTATAAAACAAGCAATTGCTTTCATGTTTAATATTAGTTTTACCAAACTAGTTTGGGTAAAGAGATTCTATAAACACAGATGTTATTTGTTGCTGTTGTTTGGCTCCATATTAGTTTTTATCAAGCAGACTTCTATGATCAAACATGTTCCAGCTCTAACCATCCAGTTTTATTATTTATTTTATGGCATATCTAAGACTACATTATCTATGGTGTCCTTTCTTTAAGACAATAATGTGTGGTTTGAGAGAAATATTTTGTCTGCTATTTCTAGTTTGTGGAGAAACTGTGTAGAGGCTCCTTCATTGGCAGTTATGCATAGTTTTCATTCCCAGTGGTGGATTGAGATTGGAAATTCATTGATTACGAGAGAAAAACACAATATGGCTAGAAGGGTTTATTTATGAACCAGCAAGCATAGCAGCAAATATTTACTTCTTATATAGTATGTGTATGTGTACTAACATATAAAGCACACGTGCATGCTAACATAAAAATATTAAGTGTTCAACAGTTGGAAGCAAACATTTAAGTTAATTAATTCCAAACCTAATCTATAAATACTCTCTTAAACAATGAAAAATAGGTTTGAGTAATTTCTTATGTAAACAGGCAAACAGTGGAATCAATATATATACCAATAATGTCAATATTTGTTCACTGTAATAAATTGAGGAAAGAAACAAAATGAAGTAAAAAAAATTAACGTATGAGTAAAGACAAAGCAGTAGCATGGCTAAGGAGATTGATATACAAACCCCCAGATTATTTTTGGGTTCAGTTCCATTGCATGGCATATGAGCAAGTGTCTTCTACCAATGTCTTTAGGTTAATCAATACATTGTAAATAGAATTTGGTAGATAGGAACTGTGCAGAATTCCCCTTATATGCTACTACTACTACTACTACTACTACTGCTATGCTGTCATCATCATTTTAACATCCACTTTTCCATGCTTGCATGTATCAAGAAGGAATTCATTAAGACAAATTTTCTACAGCTGGATGCCCTTCCTATCACCAATCCTCACCCGTTTCCAAGCAAGGTAATATTTTTATGGAAAAACGAGAAACAAAGGACTCCACAAATATGATGGCAATGCTCGTTTATAACTATCCTTTGATGTCAAGACAAGGAATCACAATACACAGCCATACATACGTGCACACACACATACACATACAATAGGTTTCTTCTAGTTTCTCTCTACCAAATCTACTCTCCAAGTTTAGGTAATCTTGGGACTATAGAAGACACTTGCCCAAGGTACCATGCAGTGGAGCCGAATCTGAAACCACATGGTTGGGAAATGAATTTCTTAAACTTGCAACCATGCCTGTGCCATGTTTATATCAACATGGGATGAACAAAAATTAGTACCATCAAACAAAAATACCTTTTGGCATTCATAACCAGTTGAGTGATCTCCTCTTACACTAGAGTTCACTTTATATTTGAATCTTACAAGATCAATGAAATAAGTATTGGTCAAGTTGGGATTGATATTAACTAAAGATTCTTGAAAGCAGTGCCCCAGCATGACTACATTCCAATCACTTGAAAGCTGTAAGAGACTATATGAAGAGAGAATCTAAAATTTACACTGATAAAATCATTTGGTTTCCAATTTTTAATAGAAGTATGGTTGAAGTGAAAATGGTTAAAAGAAATCTATAGAGACTTATAGATCATCATAAATCTTTAAGCTCTTTCAAGAGAATGAGAAAATTTAAAGATTAATTATACACAAATGTTCATTTTATTATGACTAAATAATCTTAAATTTTTATCTTTAGACTACAGAAACCAAGGTCATCTCCAAGAGAAATTATAAAATGAAGTGTGACAAGATTTATGGAAGTAAAATGTCTATGAGACACAAACTATAATAGAAGCAAGTTTAACCAATCTACTTTTAGGTAATAATGAAATAAAAATGAAGCAAAATCTTAGTTGTTACAACAGAAATAGAATTATACACTTCTTTAATGCCAGGATAGTTTGGGATATAAAACAGGGATACTCTTCAAAGTATAGAAGAAGGAAAATTAATACAATTTATTGATGACACAAAGTTTTACTCTCTGGCAGAATATCAAATGTACTCTTGCAATCTCATTATCTATATCTCATTGAGTCTTCACAAAGAGACAAAACAGTTTGGTTTGAGGCCAACATTGTAGTAAATATGAATTTTGGATGAGTTACATATGGTTTTCAGTTTACATTTCAGTAAGAAAGAATGGGCCAATACCCATTTTGATGAAGCAATAATGAAATAAGAAAGAATAAAGTTTGTTAATTTCAACTGTATACACTTGTTGGTCTTTATGTATGTATGAGTTCAGATCCTGTTGAGGTCAGTAATGTCTTTCATCCTTTCAAAGGACAGTATCAATGGCATGCAAAGGAGAGATTTGAATGCATAGACAATTGCTTGTTTTTCATACAGAAAAAAAAAGAAAAAGAAAAAACTTTGCTCAGACTTGCACCATGAAGAAGAACTTTCCAGGTGTAGATCCATAATCACACAAAATCTATAAAAGTCAAGTGTGTGTGGGGGTTTACGACAAAAGTTGACACTATACTCATAACTTTGCCTCAGGCTGTGAACAGCCCAACCCAGGGTGAAACTCTGAGAAGATTCTCAACTTTTGATACAATAAGATATTTATCCACTCTACCCAATGTCATAAAGTTACATGGTACTATATAACAAGGTCCTACTTAAATTTATAAGAAGCAGCTGTAACTGGGACCTGATTCATAGTCAAAGTCCTAATTTATGGAGCTCATGGTGTATAGTAAGCTAATGGGACATATTTCCTCAGAGGTGATACTTTTGTGGCTGTCACAGACTGCCATATTTTCAGATTACAGTATAAATAACCACTCTAAGACTGATATGGAATTTCTTAAAACTAAAATCAGCTTCGCATGAAAATAAAAATAGCAGTAGAAAACAAATATTTCTGATACAACCATAGTAATACATATATTTCTGAGATATTTCCAAATTGAAAAGTTCATATCTTATACTGGATGCATTCATTCTACTAAGGAAAATAGTAATTTGACTAAAGACAAGATAATCAATATCAGATTAGGAGTTACAGAACTGATATACAATAGAAGCTGAAAGAATATTTAAAAGGAAAAAGATAAAATGAAGGATCAAATAAGGATAATTGAAGATGACTAAAGAAACAGACACAAAGAAAGAAAATACCTCACTGCAAACAACTACTTAAAATTGGATGGATTTAAACTTCCTAGATAAAAATAAAAATAAAATAAACGAATGAACAATTATTCATGAGTAGATGGGAATATAAAATTTACATCCAACCACATGGTAGTCAACAAGCAATACTTAGAAGAAATACATTCTTGAGAAACCATTATCTCGATTTTCTTATATTTCATTACATTGGTATCTGTCTTGTCTTAATATCTATGTTTATGGAAATTATAACTTTGCAGCAGCATTTACAGCTATAACCATAGCAGCTAAGACGCAATAACCATAAAAAGAAATGGAGAATAGCTTGTGCTTTTCACAATATTTTTGAAACATCCTTTAGAAAGAGAAAATTTGGAAGACACACTAGAATACACTTGATATTGGAAAATCATGACAGATGATAGCAAAGTACTGATTATAAGGTCATAGGCTCAAAGTTTGCTACATGCATTGTCTTGATTGTGTTGGATTCTAAGGCAGAAGGCACACTACCATGACTGCCTTAACTCTTTAGCATTTAAACCAACCATATCTGGTTCAAATATTCTACCTGTTTTATGTTCAAATTGGTTAGCTCCAGCTTCTCACACCTACCCTACAATATCATTCTAATAATAAACAAAAACAACATCAAAATATTGAAACAACAAGATAATGCATGATTATTAATTGAAAACAATGTGAGTAAATAAGTATTACATTTCAGGGTAATCGGAATGCTAAAGAGTTAAACTGCCAAGCTACAAATGGACTGCCTTTCTTACATCTTATTGAATAATGAGCATTTAGAAAGCACATGGTTGTTTCATAGCGAGATGATCTAAATAAAAATAGTCATATCGAAGTTGTTTCTTCACAATATACTAGCATAGAAAAATGGATGTAAGAAAAGAAAAAAAGATTACGGTATGTACATCATCATTTATAGATGATCTCTTATCATTTTGTTAATTTTTACACAAGGAAGGTTTATACAAAAGTAGTGAACTCCATTTTAATTTCAGCTTAAAGCTCAACAGAATTCTTTCTGCCTGTATATACGTATGTATGCACATATGTTTAGACATATGTATGTGAGTGTGCATGTTGTGTGTATATATGTGCATGTGTGTGTGTGTATATATGTATATGAATCTATGTATAGTATCTATATATACATATATGTGTGTGTGTATATATATGATACATACACTACACTCACACACACACACCACACCACACACAAGATTTATTTACTCTGAGGGATGTAGAGGAAGTTTGAAGATGTCAAGCCATAACATCTTCAACATTTTTGCTATTATTTTCATAATGGCTTCTATCAATTTCAATCAGGAAATGTTAATGTTTATTACAAGAATGATGCAAATATATTTAGAGGAAGAGGTTCTAAGAATCATGGCACACATCAACATAACCTCTTATTCAGTATCAAATCAATCTGGAAAATATGATAAAAGGTAAATACTTGACAAATTAAATGAAAAAAGAACTTTTTTTGTTTGTTAAAGAATAAATTCAGCAGACAATGGGAAGGAAAACAATCTGCACATACTTAAAGGATGATATTTAAAAGTTGTAAGAAAGTATTGACTTCGACTCAACTGGAAGGTCATTCATTACCAGATATCATGAACAATTCCCCAATATTTGAATAGAATATTATTTCCTTCAGCAGAGCCTTCTGTTAACAAAAGATTTATTAATTTTCATATTGTGTATGAATATATTAATCTCTTAGGAGTAGCAGAGAGATATAAAATATTGAACATGAAATAACATCTATTTTTTTGTATTAATATTAAAATAAATCAATCGAGCATAACCCAAAGAATTAAATGTACTACTTATGTTAGAGAGAAAGAAATGGGGACTTTGTAAAATTTGTTTATAAGTAAATTCTACACAAACTAAAATCATTTGATGAAAATAATAATTTGATATAACATTTATTTATATATTTTTTCCTCTTCTTTCCCTGAAATACTTTGCAAAAGATTAACTCGAGAATTTATATAAAAATTAAACTAATATAGATTAAGTTGTTAGCAAGAGATGTGTTTTATTTGTAGTTTGATGTTTTTCATACTGATGGTATTTTGAATTATTTAATTTCTATAGCGTTCTATTGTTCAACATTAACAATTGTACAATCTTGTACACTTACTTTTATTATATTTGGGAAGAATTATAATAAATATTAACTCTTCCCAAATATAACTATATTGGTTTCAACTCATGGGTTCATATAAGAAATTCTTACAAAACAAATTAAAAATCAAAATACTTAGTGATTCTTTCATCATCACATTGCTAAGCGCTGTAAAGGCTGTGCTTCTTTGATGAGGTCAGAATAATATCAAAATGTATCAGGAATAGTCTTCTGTATTAGTCATATTTATTTCTAGTTAGAGTTTCACTCCATGCATTAAATACATTAACATTAAATTAACTATATTGATTCTTCTTTCTAAGAACTTTTCATATATGAAACATGAACTTAAAATAATAAATTGATATAGTCTAATTGATTCAACTATGAAACTGATAAGTATGATTACAGTAAATGTACCATCCTCCCAGTTTGTTTATCATTGGAAGAAATATATTTTATTCTATATCTCAGTTGGTGAACAACAGCATCATTGATTACAGATTTCTGATGATGAGAATGAAAAGGGATTGTCTCTGCCACTGGGGCAGAGCAAATACCACATAAAGAAATTTCTATTTGAAAATACTGATTTTCCCATTTTTTTTTTAACTGATGGTTATATAGTTTGCCAATATATTGGTGAAAGCCATCCACATACCTCTACATGACAAGTTTTCACATGGTTTCCTACAACCAAATTCCACTAACAAGGTATTGATTAAATAAACTGCTGTTGAGAAACCAATTTATAAAGAAGCACTTTCGTAAGTTAAAAATTGGAAACTTGATAGAAATAGATGAATGCTTTCCTAAAGATGAAATTTATTCAGAAATAAAGGAAAAAGTGATCATTAAAGAATCATTTCTTAATTTATTGACAATATTCTAGTATTACTTGTATTTTGTAATATGTATCAAAGAAGTTAAATTCACTGAAATGGGTGTATACAATAATATATGAAACAAACAATGTATAAGAGCTTGCTTCCCGACTATGTGGTCTTGGGTTCAGTCCCACTGTACAACATCTTCAGCAAGTGTTTCTATGTATTATAGAGCCAAGCTGATCAAAGCCTTGTGAGTGGATTTGATAGATGGAAACTGAAAGAAGCTCATTGTGTATGTGTGTGTGTGTATGTGTGTGGCATGTGTGTGTGTACGTGCACATGTGTATGTGTGCACACATGTGTGCATGTGCATGTGTTTGTTGTGTTAGTTCTCCATTGTCACTTGATAACTGATGTTTGTTTATATCCTTGTAGCTTAGTGGTTTGGCAAAAGAATAAAAGAAAAGTAGCAAAAAAAAAAAAGTATTGGGGGGCAATCTATTTAACTAAATCCTTTTACGTGATGCCCCAGCATGGTCGCAGTCCAATGACTGAAACAAGTAAAAGATAAAAATAACAAGCAAATAACTCAGTATTTTAAAATAATGCAAAAAAAGAAAATACAAATAAAAATAGTTTTAGAAACTGTTTGAAGAGAGTGAAATAACATAACAGTTTGGAAGAGTCGACATAACGGTTTGTAAAACTTTCTCATTAAGTCTGGATTATGAGTTAGCTCTTTTATCAAAAGTGAATATATTGGCATATTATCAAATAATCTATCAAAACAACAAACCAGAATAATTTTGCTGTGGTTCATTCATGTGATAAATCCTCTAACATTATCCTATTAATTTTTGCTTAATTTGGTAGTCATATTTAATTAGGGAAATATTTTAACAATATTTAAATTCTAAGAATGGTCTAAGAATCTAATTCCTTTTCAGAAATAAGGTCCTATTTTTCAAACGACTGACTTGAAAAATTTATTCAGTTCTCAAAGAATGTAGTAATATTTTTTGAGAATATGCATTAAATATTATAAATTTTTTTTTATAAAAATATTTCAAAGAGAAAATAAATAACGTAAGTAAAAAAAATGCTTTGATGACATTTAATAGGGAAGAGAATAAAGAAAAAACAGATGAGATTTTAGTCATCTGGCTTGAGAAATCATTTAAGAAGAGATGAAAAAAATTAATGCAATATTTGATCTTTCAACTGAAAAAAGTATTAAAGAAAATATTGTCTACAAACACTTATCGCAGAAGAGTTGCACACATAGAAATACAAACACACATGCACGCCTGCACACACACACACACACGTACTTTTAATATAATAGTTTATTTTCTCTAATGCATGTTTTGTTAGAAAATCAAAAATGCATGAATAGACACACATACAAAAGAATTCTACTCCCTAAAATGAATATAATCATGTGAAGGAATAAGATTAAAAGAGAATAAGGGATATGTTCTCAGCAGCTAAATAAACCAATGAATGCCAAAAGCTGATATGAGAATGGCATAAGGCAAAGGTGGATTCATCCAAGAAAGAGTTATACATTTAGTGTCTAAGCAGAATAGTGTCCAGTGTAAATGGTCATCTAATGGCTTGGCCAATTGTTTTATAGTATTATCTTAGGTTGGTTTATACTAAGAGCTATTGATATGCATACTTGATGCTATGTTCAGTGAAGAATGAAAGGATAAGAAGGGGACAATTCTAATCCGGTCAATAAAATTGAAGGTTCAGTGAACAGAATTATGTATAAAGCAAATGAAAGAATAGTTGGGTGGAGTGAGGGACTAATGAGACACTAGTGTTGTAATAAAGATAGAGGAGACTTTGGCGTTTGATGCAAGCAGTTAGTCATACATACAGAAATGAGATTAGATTAGATATGAAAAAAGTCAGTCAAGCATAATAAATCCAATTTTATGTGTAGGCATTTTGGCTGAAAGAGAGAGAGTTTACGGGGTTAAGCTTAACATGTTTCATATTGAATGTATTAATGAGGTTCATAACGGAGAACTTGTTTCACAAGTTTGGGCAATATAAATAAATGCAGAAACATAAACATGTGTGACTGCCTGAGCATGCATGCCTCCTACACCATTCACACACACATGCACGCACACACACACACACATTCACACATCTTTTGGCTATGATAAAAAAAAAAAAGAAGTATTATTCAAAGCACAATGCTGGCAAAGATGTCATGAGACGAAGCATGTCTAATGTTTATATGTAGATTTTGGCAACTCTGTGTATGTGTGTGTTCTCCAGTCTGTTTCAACCATCATGATCAAAGCTATGCTGTAAGTCTTTTATTTTTAAACTTTTACTTGTTTCAGTTATTGGACTATGGCCATACTGAGACACTGCTTTGAAGGGTTCAGTTGAACAAATTGATGCCAGCACTTATTTATTTTTTTTTAAAGTCTGATACTTATTCTAATTATCTCTTTGGCTGAAACCACTAAGATAGAGGAACATAAACAAACCAACACTGGTTGTCAAGGGATGATGGGAAACAAACACAAAGACACACATACCTACACACACAAATAGCTTCCATGCAATTTCTTTCTACTAAATTCACTCACAAATATTAGTTAGTCAGGGGTTATAGTAAAAGATACTTGCCCAAAATGTTGTGCAATGGACTGGACTCAAAACCACGAGGTTCAAAGCACATATCTACACACACACACACAAATTCATTTGAAGCTGAAACCTCAATCTCTTGCTACTCTAAGTTTTCTGTTTCCACCACATTCCTTAGGTTGATTTAAAAGAATGTGATAATGATGGGTAAATTTGCCTAGCAACAGAGTAAAGCCATAGATTTGAATAAATGACCAAACTGTAGGTATTGAGTACTTTTTCCTGTAGAAATAGTTATGTTGTTGGTCTCTCATACAGGAGTAGCTGGTGGACTCTGTGTGAAGGAGATTCACTACTGCCACTGTCTAAGCCAGGAGTTCTCAACCATATTCTATCTATGGACCCCTTTGATTACTATTCTTTTCTGGTGGACACCCCATAGTCATTCCATGCTTAAAAACAAGTTATATTGAAATTTCTTTCAAAATTCCTATTTTGTTTTACACGCATTAACTTGTGTAGGTTGAACTATGTAAAATGTCAGAGAAAGAAACCTCGCTATTTCTTGCAATCCATACCAATACAAACATCTAATGCAAAACTTTTTCAGGCACCCATAAAATACTATTGTGGATCCCCAATTTACCATTTTGTTACATGGACCCCCAAAAATCTTATATGGACCCTCAAGGGCCACATGGACCTCGGTTGAGAACCACTGGTCTAAGCAATGTCAATGTGGAGACATGTGGGGACAAACACACAAACAATTGCATCTCTTTCTCTCTCTGTCTCTCGCTCTCTCTCGCTCTCTCTCTCTTTCTCACTCTCTCTCTATATATATGTATATATATAAAATACTAATATATCCTTTTGTTATTTACACCACCTGTCCTCGTCTGTTGTTATTATTTGGATATTCTCCCATATATATATAAAATACACACACAACAGACGTCTGTACAGTGTATATCTACAAAATTTCACTTACAAAGTACTTTGTAAGAGGTCATAATAGAAGACACTTACCTAAGGCATCATGTAAGAGGACAGAGGTTGAAATCACATGGCTGTGAAGCAAAACTTCTTAACCACATGGCCATACCTGTCCATACTAGTATGCAGATATTCTTGATTGGTTAATACTAATGGCCTGTACAGGTGTTTGTGGACTTAACCTGCTAATAATTGGAAGAAATATCTATTTCTTTGTTTATGTATTTTTTTTATTTCATGTACTTTGTGAATAACATTGTTGGTTATAGATTTCCAATAACTGATCACTGTTAACTGCATTTCCAATGGCATGAGTGACAGGGAAGTGTCTGGGCAACTCAAGTGGAATAAATAACCACAGGATATTTTTGTTTGAACACAGTAGTTTATTGGTTTTTCTTGCTGACATGTATCTCTTTTGTCAATATGCACTGGTGATACACAGACGCTCATAAATACATATATACATGCATACATTCATAGACATTGTTCAACCTGAGGCTACAGTAGAAGACACTTTCCCAGGGTGCCAGACAGTGGGATGAAACCCAGAATCATATGTTGCAACGCAAACTTGTATTCATGTATCTGCACGTAGATAATAGTATTTCTAGATTTTTAATTTAACATCTTGAAGGGTTGCATTACACACACACACACACGTACATATATATATTAACCAGTTACACTGAAACACACCTGTCCTCAACTTTATTTTTTTGTTTGTTTTATAAACAGTTTTATGTATTTCTCTATTATTCTTTTGGGTTTGCCTTGGAACTATAAAGTTATAAAGTCCATCAACATTTCTAGACCTTCTTAGTCTTATCTTCTGAATGAAGAGGTTGTTATTGGCGCTCATTAAAACTGTCTTTCTATAATGGGCAGCAAGAACCTTAGGAACTATGTTGTTACTGATGATAATGTCCTACTGAGACTAAGATATTTTTACCATTCACTCATTTTTTTTCATTGATCTGTTCTGGAAGCAGGGACTATGCTCATGCTCACGTAGGCCTGCAAAAACCAATGAGTTCAACATAGCTAGATGTTCCTTTTGAACAACTGCAAGTTGCGAAACTGCAGAAAACACATGAGCAGGGAGAAAATTCCAGAGAGTAAACATTTAGAAATGAAAAAAACTGGACATAGTGATTATTGTACAGCCTGAGGAAGATGGGGCCTAAATATAGGTAATGAGTGGAGAAGTGAGCTAGGAGTGCATAAGTGGAAGTAGTACTAGACCAGATAGCTCTAAGGAGTAAACACCATTCATTGTAGCAACAGTAGAAAAGACAGACTTGGAAAGAAGCTTGAAGGTGTGTTTGTGAGAATGCTTTGTGCAGTTTTCATTTTTTTTTGGCAGTAACACTCTACAAAGCAGTGACTGCATGGCAGTATTCCTACCATTATCTTGATAATCAGAGAAAGAAGAACATGTTATACAGGACACTGC
This sequence comes from Octopus bimaculoides, assembly GCF_046866305.1. Lineage (NCBI taxonomy): Eukaryota > Metazoa > Mollusca > Cephalopoda > Octopoda > Octopodidae > Octopus > Octopus bimaculoides. Next base: position 108,002,896 of record NC_142932.1, on the reverse strand, counting down.
TAGAGAAGCAAGGATGAAATATCCAGCAATCTCCTTCTCTGGAAACCCACACATGGGCCTACAGATACTGGCAGACCAAGAAGAGCATATGTCAATCATCTTGTGGAAGACACTGGATATTAGGTTGAGGATATGAAAACGGCAGTGGAAGATCAGGATATCTGGCATGGAAGAGTTGCATTGGTTTGGGAAAGTCACCTGACAGGATGATGATGGAAAAAGACAGAGAGAAAGGGCAACATGTTAATGGACCTGAGAATAGAATGTTGGTAAGTGACTGTATATCAATCAGTTTGGTGACCCTTCTTTGGATGTGGTTGAGAATTTCTGTATGAGTCTAACAGCAATACCATCCCAGATATAAGAGCAATACTCCATTGTGGGACTCACCTGAGCTTTGCCATAGTTAGAATAAGTAATTTTTTTTAGTTTCTTACTAGAATGCTGTAAGAGCAAGTTAGTATTTTTTCTTTCATTTTTAATTTTAATAAAACTTTTATTGCTAATCCTTGAACTTTTCATGGAATACTATGATAGTTGCATTATCAAGTAAAGTATCTTGAGAGAAAAGCTGAACATTAGAAGCATCAGTTGTGGTGTGCAAGAGAGACGATTGCGCTGGTATGGACATGTGGTGAGAATGGATGAGGATAGCTGCGTGAAAAAGTGCCACACCCTAACAGTTGAGGGAACCCGTGGAAGAGGTAGGCCCAGGAAGACCTGGGCTGAGGTGGTGAGGCAAGACCTTCGTACATTGGGCCTCACCGAGGCAATGACTACTGACCGAGACCTTTGGAAATGTGCTGTGCGTGAGAAGACCCGGCAAGCCAAGTAAGATCGTTGCCAGTGCCCCTGGACTGGCTCTTGTGCAGGTGGCACATGAGATGCACCATTTTGAGCGTGGCCGTTGCCAGTACCGCCTGACTGGCTCCCGTAGGGTTTTCGAGCGAGATCGTTGCCAGTGCCCCTGGACTGGCTTGTGCGGGTGGCACATAAAAGACACCATTTCGAGCGTGGCCGTTTTTGTGCGGGTGACACGTAAAAGCACCCACTACACTCTCTGAGTGGTTGGCATTAGGAAGGGCATCCAGCTGTAGAAACTCTGCCAAATTAGATTGGAGCCTGGTGTAGCCATCCGGTTGCACCAGTCCTCAGTCAAATCGTCCAACCCATGCTAGCATGGAAAGCGGACGTTAAACGATGATGATGATGATGATGATGATTTCCCTACACTGTTCTGTTCTGTGGCCTGTATTATAGTCTGTTGCAATGTCTTCATGTTTGGAACAAAAAAATTTCAAAACCTGCAATAATGACATCACTACTAGTATCAGCCATGATTTTTGCTGCATACTGCAGAAAGGTAGCAATAACAAACATTGCTGAATAAATAAGAAATGTTTATAGCTTTTTCTAAATTTTTATTCACTTCCACGATTACTTGCTGCACAAAAATATCTCTTAAAGGGAAAAATGTAAGTACTGTTCAAGACTAGTTTACCCAGCAAAAGAAAAAAAAAAACAAAACAACAACTAAAATTAAATTTCAACTTTTCAAACTAATGACTGATTTTTGGTTTCCCAAGAAGACCTGAAATGCAGTGAGCAGGCAGAACCATTAGCATGTCAGATGAAATGCTTAGTGGAATTTCTTCCAGCTCTTTCCATTGAAATAAATTTTGCCTTTCATCCCTTCAGGTCAATAAAATAAAGTACTAGTCAAGTATTAGAGTCAACTTATTCAACTTGTCCCCTCCCCTCAAAATTACTGGTCTTGAATCCTGCAATGGACTGGTGTCCTATTCAAGGGGAATGTTGTGATCTCAGTCACTAGTATGCCATTGAAACTGGGTAGCCTATCTTATGAGTTAGAGGGCTCGAGAAAAAGGAAAAAAATGACCCAAACAAATTAATTGAATGTCATAGAAAAGACTCCTTGTTTGTTTGTAACATCAAAAGGCAAACCCCAAGACAGCCAGATATATGAAAGTACACATACATAGGATTCAAAAACAAATTTCAGAAAAACTATGAACTTATTTCGTATGTGTATTTGGTGTGAAAGATTCTTGATGTGAATATGTGTGTTGAAAGAAATACTATTAAACCTTGGGGGAGGCATTATGCCGGTAATAAACACACGCACTGGTTCGGTCCTTTATTTATTTATAAACAGTATGTAGATTTTTTTTTTTTGTTAAATCATTTCATTGCACTCTTGCAATCTCTTCAGTAACCCGTCTCTTCACTTATAGCAAAAGGACTACAGGAAAACAACCAGCTGCATTCTCTGTATGAAGTGCAAATGTAAATTCAGCAACTCAAGAAATTTATAGTTAATTACAATTATACCAATAATCCTTTCTACTATAGGCACAGGCCTGAAATTTTTAAGGGGAAGAGGCTAGTCAATTACATAGGCCTCAGTGCTCAATTGATACATATTTTATTGATCCTGAAATTAGGAAAAGTAAAGGTAACCTTGGGAGAATTTGAACTCAGAATTGTAGAGATTTAGTTTGGCATACTAGTGATTCTGCAGCTTACTGCCTTAAAAAAAATTGCTTTGTTTGTTTTTCCTTTTCAATAATGACAAGAAAAATATCAATCGGTTAATTATCAATTCTAGTCAAGAAAGACAAGGAAGACAACTCTGTATGTCCGGAGCTCTCACTGTGCAGCAAACATTAAACTCCTTTCCTCCTGCATTGTCCATGTTTTATTTTTAATTAATTTCAATTTCAGGGTTGTCAACCCTATCTTTCTTGACAATAATTGATCATTATTAAACTAATGATTATTTCTCCTCTCTGCAGATGTATAATTAAATATAATTAAAATTTCTTGGCTCACTCTATTAAGTATGCTAGAACTGATCTCACCATTATAGTACAACAGTTTGTCTCAATTGATTTCCTTTTAAACTTTGATGTGTATGTTAGTATGTTTTATTATAGCCATAAAACTAACTCCATTACTTGTACCAGTAGAGCAAGACATATTAATCACCTCTTGCATCAATTTCCCTGACTGGTGAGACAGTGAATTGTTGTTCTTCTTCTTGTTATTTAGCCCCAGAACAACCTTGATCAAACAGACATATGATGAAAGACATTCCAGTTGCAGCTTCTCCATTTTTTTTTTTAATTGGAGGGAGCCCAGGAATGCATCTTTAAAGTGTCTCTTTTTTTAAGATGGAAGGTTGGGTAACAGTATAAAGCCTATAAGGTATTGACTTGCAGCAGCAGATATTATGAAAGGTTCTGATTTCAGCTGTAAAACATCAGCTCAGACAACTTGGAAAATGAAATAAAAATAAATCTTATTTTATTTGAAGGTTTCTGCTAGTTGCCTTACACACACAGTAATGACATAGCACACTACCACATTGAGAAAAGGTGAGCACACCTTATTGAAATTAAGTGAAAAAAGACCCTCTCTCTGTGTCTGTCTCTCTTCCTCACACACAAACACAAACACACACACACACATACACAATTAGCTATTTGTGTAACAAACTTATAGACACATGCCCATTACAGTCCTGTGATTCAAGAATCAACCACTTAGCTTCTTATGACTGCTGGAAAAGATTATTTGAAGAGCACACTTGAACTATTTATGACCTTCCATTCACAAATGTTTACTTTCCATTTTACTTTTTAATACTTGATCAGAAACTACAAACAATATTTGTTGTCAAGATTTATTGTAGGCACTCTAGATACATAAAGGAGAACTCAAGACTTGAATATATTTACATAGTTTCATAAAGTTCATTCTCTAGAATAAATAATAAATAAAAAAATAATGATCTTTTCCTGATTTATTTCTCGTTAATAATCGAGACTACATCTTTTATTGTTAATAATTCAGACTCTTCCTCTTGTCCTGTTATGATATATGGTTACTTGTGTATGAGTAAATCATTTATTTAACAAGGTTGTAAATAAAGTGTGAACACTTTTTCACGTGTTAGCCAATAGTATATTGAACATGTAGTTATTTTGTGGGCTTAATATATTTATTCTCTTTTTTTATATATCAGTTTTTTTGTCTTGAGGAAAGGGTTTTGCCCATGGCCTTTAGAGGCCCTCAAAACAAGTTATGTCAATGCTGTTAATGTTCTGTTTAAGCTGTGGCAAGTCAAAGACCAGAAGATGGACATGTGCTGGGATGGAATTCTAGAGGTTCAACATTCTGAGAAGGACTAGATTAGATGTAGTGGTCAATGTGGGTCTGAAGAGTTGTACACAAACAATACAAATGATGAAAGGAGAGATGAGGATTTGAAAGTGCTTGAATGGTGATGGGACAAGACCAGCCAACTCCAAGGCACAGAAGCCATTGTAATAGCTATAGAAAAGGCACTTCTACTATCTGTGCTTTTATTCATATTTCAAGGCAGTTTTGTACAGCATATATTATCCATTTGCCATTTGCGTTACATGCTCATTATATAGCAGATTTTGTTATAGCCAGTCTCATGATAATGCTTTAGAAATGTCACATCAGCACACAAGATTGCAAGTACAGGGCCATGAGCTAAACAAATTTACTATTTGTATTCTTTCGGTTGGATACAGTCTGAACTTGGTGAAAATAGCAGTGATAAAATAGGGTTTACAGATCAATCATCACTTTCTTTTGTATTTATTTAGTTGCTTCCACACATCCCTGAAATGTTATAATGCCATGTTTAGGAAAGGACCATATTGCAGTGAAATGACTGTCAGCACATTTTGTCTCTGCTCTTCATGGAAATTTCAAGAAAATTCAAGACATTAATGATAAAAAGTAGAATTGAAGACATAAGGCAGAAGTATTGAGCAACAAAATGGAAAAGCTGGAGAATTTTGAAAATTTTTGGAATGATATTCTGGAAAGCTTGAATAAAACAAGTAAAAATTTTGTACTTAAAAGATGTGGACATACTTGTGGCCATTGATCTTCTCAGGTCTCTGAAAGCTTATTTTCAAGAAATGAGAGTCATATTCAGAGTGTGAAGAACAAGTATAAGATTAAGTTTAAAACCAAGTCCAGATTCAATGCACAATAGTTTAAGAAAATGAAGTGTGTATCTTAACAGAAGATAGAAATATACCTTCCTATTCTGGACTCTCTGAACTTTCACAGCAATTCAAACACTATATTGTCCACAGTAAAGAATGCAAGATTCTTGCAGATATGCATATTAAACTCATTTCAAGTAAGTTAAAACTTGTGTTTTGACAGTGTTAAAAATTGCACTCTCAATATTTAAGAGCATGATGGCTTATTTTCCATGATGAAATTTACACACTCTTTGGACTTAAATGGAATATGCCTTTTCTCTTGTACACTGAAAGCAACATCTTCAAAAACATAGACTTTCAGTTAATTTTATGAAGCAATTTTCTACAATGAAAAATGCAAATTTTGTAACTGAAAAACCTAATTTTAATATGTTGGGTGAAAGCAAGGTAGTAAGCTGGCAGAATCATTACTATGCTGGGCAAAATGCTTAGCAGCATTCTATTCATCTCTATGTTCTGAGTTCAAATTCTGTTGAGATTGACTTTGCCTTTCATCCTTTCAGGATCAATAAAATAAGTACCAGTTGAACACTGGGGTCAATGTAATTGACCTATCTCCTCCCCTGAAATTGCTAGCCTTGCGCCAAAATTTGAAATCAATATGTTAGGGAAAAATGAGATTAGCGGGCCCTGTATAGTGCTTTCCTTAGAGGCTTCTAATATTCTTATGAAAGTGCAGGGAGCCATAACAACATATGTGAAAACAGTATCCTGCTAAGAGAATCATGATTTAGTTAAACCATGTTGCTATTGAATTAACTGGTTATAATGTTCTGATGTATACCACAGACAGAGTAAGCACAGAAGAATATAAATAACAGCTTGTAGAGGTTATGTGCATTGATAATTGCATAATAATACATCAAACTAGGAAGTGGGATAAGAAACTATGGAGACAAGACAAGAAACAGAAAGAAACATTTTCTTCTTCAATTCTAACACAAAAGGACATATGTATATCATTTTATTCCTGGAGAGCTATAAAACTGGAATTTGTTGTCATAATCCAAGAAATTTGTTCTAGAAATACTATAAGAAGAGAAAATCTAAGAAAGAATTAAATGTTGGAAAATGGCTGGCAGAGTGTAATATTATATAATATTACAAGTAATATATAATCAATGTTTATTCCTCTACTAACAATTTTTTAATGTGTTTTCTATATTGAGTTGGAAGAGTCTGCTTGGAAATTTCCTTTACTGGCTGATACTCTGCCATAAACTGAGACTGAAATCTAATAACAGCATGATAAACTGAAATATATTGAAGACAAAATGACAACCAAGAATACAACACAATTAGCTTGGAAAGAATTTTCAACAATTGACCTCTCAGGTTTAAAAGAAAAAATAGGAAAAAATAAAAGCTGTTATCATTTTCAAACTAAGATATGTTTTTGTAATGCTGGGTTAATGACAACTTCTAATTATTCAATTTTTTCTATGTTATATTTCAGGAGTTTCAAGACAAATGAATAAATAAATAAAATAAAAGTACAACATCTATGTAGATGAAACCTTAGGAGTTTGACTGTAATATTGTAAATTAGATTGTTGCAAGCCATAAATTTGTAGTGGTGGATGAAGTTGATTAAATCAACTGATAGTTATTTCATCAACCCCAGAAGGGTGTTAAGCAAAGTCCATTGCGGAAAGATTTGTAATGAGAAAACATCAGAAAATGGAGAGATGGAAGTAAATAATGACAAGTTATTTTTCAGCATTTCCTTGCTGTATCACTACATTTAGATTACACCAATTCTAACATACAAAACACTAAGCATAGTTTTGTGGCAGGAATAAAGCCGGATTTTCTACAAAACAATAATACTACTGATGTTTCATCTTTTTGACACCAACCTGCTTGAGATGCCCTTGGTTCTAAGATACAAACTTCCTGTATTAAAGTGATCTAAATTAAAATTTTCCATCAAAATTTCATGCTAATTTATGTCCCAAACACCACCAGCTAAATAATGACAAAATGATTTTACAAGATTCTTCATTATTTTTTAATTTAATTGAAACAATGGTCATGTATTTCAATAGAAATATAGTAACAAAAGGGGTAATGAAGGTAGAGTGCCTGTTTTCAGTTTCACTGAAATATCAAAAAATAAAACAAAATATTTGTGAGAATGAAGAAACCTGTAACTGCTTACACATTACTAGCAAATCATTATTCATATGAATATTTGTTTTCTGACAGAATCACTGTAAATGCTCACAGGTAGTTGAAGGAAATAAAGTAAATTTCTGTAGCTGAAGGAATTAAACTGAATTTCAATGCTTTGACAGCCACAAAACAATCCTTACGTACGGCTAACAGCAGGCTATTATCAAACTCAGAAGCATAGTGCATTTGCCAAATTATAATCACTTCTTCTAAACATATGGAATTATCATTGCATTCTGCTACACATAATGATGAATGTCTGGAATGTTTTGTATATCTTTATAAATTTTGCCTTCTGTTTGCATTTTATAAAAGCTGATGTTGCATTTTTCTTTGTTAATTCTGTCATACTGTAGGAATGTTACACATAAAAACATAGGCATTCACACACACACATAGAAAATTTTGTGCTAAATAAATCTGGTGATAAAGTGAAATTGACAATCTTTTTATCTTTCAAAAGTCAATATTTGAATGCAGAATGCCAGTTGCTCTTTATCACAATTCTATAAAGATACACTAATATGTGTGTTAGTGTGAGTGTATGTGTGTGTGTGTGTGTGTGCACCTGTGCGTATGGGCCTTTGTGTTCTATTTGTTCCCCCCACCACTTGACAACAGATGTTGGTCTGTTTATGTCCCATAACTTAGTAGTTTCGCAAAAGAGACCAATATGATTAGTAGCAGCCTTAAAAAAGTAAAGTATGTACTGGGGGTTAAGTTGTTTGACTAAAAAACCTTTCAAGATGGTGCCTTACTTGCAGTCAATAACTGAAACAAGTAAAAGATAATACACACACACACACACACACACATACACATGTAAGCCAATGTCACAGCCTCTATTTTACTCCTTCATATGTGTTTGCATAATGTAATCCTTGCTTAAATACTCCTACCCCTGTAATTTTTGCCAGTTACTATGGTTACTAGATTGACACACTAGTGAAAATACATCAGCAGTACATCCTTGATATATCTTGGATTCAGCCATGCTTATTAAGGGACTTACACTAAGCAAATCTAGCATCTCGACTTGTGTCAAAGAAAGTAAGTGGAAAAATTTCCTCCTAGAAATTTTGAAACAAGAAGAAAGGGTGCAACAACAGTGTTTGTATTCTAAACAATGGTATTATTTAAGAGATGTTCTAAAATACATAACTTAAAATTAATTGATAATCATGATAAAGACTTTTTTTTTCTTTCGAAATTGAAGTGTGTTTCTAGTATAATATCACTCATTAAATATAGAATTAAATTCCTAGATATAGAAAAAAAAAATGTGCTGGCCAAGTCTGGAACCCCTTTGAGCATAGGCTTGATTAGTGTCAATCAATGTCTAAACTGTAGAATATATAATTTAAAGATCTCAAAATATCATCATTTTATGAACACATACATGTAATCTGTCTGTCTATAAACACACACACACACACACATATATATACACACACACGCATATATATACACACATATATATATCATCATCATCATCATTTAATGTCTGCTTTCCATACTGGCATTTATACATAAAAAAAGCAGCATACATATAACAATGTATTACTCTCTTATTGATTGGTAAGAACATTACATATATCTATAAATACATAGAGAGTGTATCAATAGAATCTTATATGTTGTTGTTGTTGTTGGTGGTGGTGGTGGTGGAGTGGTTGTTTTGTTGTTGTAATGTTATTAACATTCAACTCCTTTAATCTTTGAAATATTTTGCAATTATACAACAGGCTGACTAATTTCAATTTTAATTTCCCCCTTCAAGAAGAAGAAAAAAAAAATCAAATTTACTGAATAAGTTACTGATTAATTATTCAAATCTAATTGAGAGAGAGAGAGAGAGAGAGAGAGAGAGAGAGAGAGAGAGAGAGAGAGCGAGAGAGAGAGAGAGAGAGAGAGAGAGAGAGAGAGCGAGAGAGAGAGAGAGAGAGAGAGAGAGAGAGAGAGAGAGAGAAGTGGGGGAGTTTAAAACTGAAATCTAGAACTTTAGATCAATGAATGCTTTACTTATGTTATTGACAGGTAAATCAACAAAGGTGTAAATCACCAGCTTTAATAGAAAGTAACTGTATCCAACTAATCAAAGATATACAAGATTTATATCTTCTATTCAGTTTTTATACAATATGAATAGGCAATTATTGATATGACATATTGTATATATTGATAAGACATTTATGTTAGATTAGTTACATTATAGTATTTAATAGTATTGCTCTCAGCTTAGAGCTGTAATTCTGCTGCAGTCAATTTTGCCTTTCCTCCCTCAGGTAGGGTTAGATCAACTAAGAAATATACTTCAATTAATTTATATATCCCTTATCTTCTAACAATTAACTTTAGAACTAAGCAAGGAGTCCTTAGCAACATGTAACCACTAAAGATTTAATCCCTTTGTTACCATATTTCTGCTGAAATATACTGTCTATATTTTAATTAGTTTTGAAAATCACGAGGAATTTAATGAAATAACTTTGTCATTATTAAGCTGGTGTTTGGAATATAAATTAATATGAGATTTTGATGGAAAGTTTTAATTTACATCACTTTGAAACAGGCAGTTTGTATCATAGAACCAAGAGTGGTCTCAGGCAGATTGGTATCAATAGTGTTAACATGTTCTACAACTGATTCTGTAATTTGGTTTCACTTCTAGATAAAACCATTTGACTTCCCAATATATATAAATATATATTTACGTGTGTGTATGTGTGTGTATTTCTACACTTATGGAAGAAAAAGAATTTTAAGTGTCTTTTTTACAGTAAAAATTGTTGCTTATTATAAAAGGTGCCATTATATTTCTTGGACTTATTGTTGCAGTCTGAGAGCATAGGATTCTTGTAGAAATATATTGGCATTCATTCAACCCATACTTACTTGGAAAATGAACTTGAAACAAATGAACAAATGATATAAATGCATATATATCATTGTGTGTGTGTGTGTGTGCGTGCGCGTGTGTGTGTACACATATACATTGAGCTTCTACACATCGACCAAATTTCATTGGTAAACTCAAGGTTATGGTAGAATATATCTGCCCAAGATACTATGCAGTGGTATGAAACTTCTTAAGCATACAACTATACAAAAACACCATCCAACAAAAACAAAAGATTAAAAAAGAAAACAAAAACGCCTTCCAACAAACCTGAAACCTTCAGTATAGTTTTAAAATGGTTAAATCACACTGTTTCAGTGAAGCGGCTTTCATTACAGATATTTAACAAAATGTTACATTCATAGCACATAAAAACAACTTGGAATGAAAGAATTATCATCTAAGGCACAGGCATGGCTGTGTGGTAAGAAGCTTGCTTCCCAACCACATGGCTCTGAGTTCAGTTCCACTGCACGCACGGCACCTTGGGCGAGTGTCTTCTACTAAAGCCTTGGGCTGACCAAAGCCTTGTGAGTGGATTTGGTAGACCAAAACTGGAAGAAACCTGTTGCATATATATATATATATATATATATATATATATATATATATATATATATATTAGGTTGAAGAAAAAGTTTGTGTGCCATGTTTTGAAAAATAGTTGTTGTTTTTGAATAAATTCTTGCATAAAAAATCATTATTCTAACACGGCACACAAACTTTTCCCTCAACCTAGTATATATATATGTATATATTTGTGTGTGTGTATGTGTGTTTGTCTCCCCCGCCCATCGCTTGACAACCAGTGTTAGTGCGTTTATGTCCCCATAACTTAGCAGTTCAGCAAAAGACCAATAGAATAAGTACAAGGTTTGCAAAGAATAAGTCTTGAGGTTGATTTCTTCGACTAAACCCCTTTAAGGTGGTGCTCCAGCATGGCCGCAGCCAAGTGACTAAAACAAGTTAAAAGAATAAAAGAATAACCCTCACAGCTATTGCTTTCCTCTAATAATAATTTTAACAGATGATAAATTTTAAGGATGCAATATATTTCAGACATCAGCTTTTTTTAAAACCTAAACACAATATTTTAGTAAAAGTTATATCTAAACATTTATTGCACACTTAAAATAGTAATACAAATGATTATGATGATGGTGATCCATTAAATCGAATTCCTGATCATTTCGAATGGAATCAGAGAAAAAGAAAAAAAAATTCATATCTCTTTTTCCAATATTTTGCTGAATACAGAATTTGTTGCGTTTGGGAAATAATGATTTTCTATTTCTATATTTTTGGTTTTTTTTTTTTTAGCCAAAGAAACATAAAAACTTTTTATATTTTTGTTTTTTATATGCAATAAATTCAAAATCATGGACTAAATTTGAACTTATGTAAAAGAATGTTGTTGTTGTTATTATTAGAGAACCATGTTTGAAATGGTGCCAGTGTTCACTGGAGAAAAAAAATTGTTGAATAGCACAAAGTCAGTTAATCATCATCATCATCATCATCATCATCATCATCATCATTATCGTTGTTGTGATCATCGTTTTTGATGTTTTGTAATAAATGTAAAAGTATAGAAATACAGAACTATCAATATAAAAAAAAAAGCTATCTTTATTGTCATTGTATTGGGCATAATAAAAAAAATGTAGGAGCTAAACTGTGAGGGTTTACGAATAAAATGCAATGACTCATAACACATCCCAGCAAGGATGGTTAACTTTTTTAAAACATTTTTTTCTTACATAAGGGCATTTATTAATGGCATTAAGCCAAAGTGACATTAAGCCTAAAACAACCCTGTTTAATATAATTTACAAGGCATTTATCATTAAACTATTGGGCTAATCACCAAAATAATTGTCCACAGCTGGCTGTAACTCAAAGGCTTTTCCTTTTCTTGATGATCAGCTTCTACCCAAAGGTATGGATCAGTGTCACTTTTAGACAGAATCAATTTTGACCACTTATCCTAATTTACAGCTGGTACATATTTTATGAAGCTCAGACAAATGAAACAGAGAAACACATCAACTACAGTACTATTGAATGTTCTACTCTGGGTCCTCTCTCTTTCTTACTCTCTCTCTCTCTCTCTCTTGCTCTCTCACACATACATATACAGACTTAAAATGTATTATACGTAGAATTAGACAGTTTCAGTTAAAAATCAATAAAATATAGAAAACCAGAAATGGAACAACAGTTCCATAACACCAAAGAGTTGCAAGGGGAAGAGTTATGAACAAAAAAACATAATGTAGAGGCCAAGTTACTATTGCTATTATTTGACTACAGAAAGCATTCTAGTGAGACAAACAAAGTTATAATCTATCAAGTGGTACCATTTACATTGTTTAGTAAGGGAGTTCTGACTGAAGATAATTTCCGCTGAAGCTTTTGCTCACTCACTCAAGGAAACAAAGGGTATTGTAAAGAGAACTCAAACAAAATCTCTTCTCTTCAGTCTTTGTTGTAAATTTTTATAGGAATTTCTTTTATACAAAAAAAAAGCAACTTATTTAAAATGAAATGCTTCATTTCTCTGCTAGTTATACATTTCTTCAGAATTGACAGTTAAAAGAAAAAGAGAATCTCTCTCTCTCTCTCTCTCTCTCTTTATTGCTTTCTCCCTTTCTCTCTCTCATATTCTTCACTAATTTCTCATATTCTTTTTCAGGCATTTATCGGAGTCTTTTGTAACTATGTTCCTGTCAACTCATCACTTAAATATGCATGTGTCCCATCATTTCTTTTTTACCCTAGTACATTTCTCTTTTCTTAACATCTTCAATATAAACACAATATCAGATGTATAAAGAAGGAATTTCTGAAATTAATCCACCAACTAGTAACAAAAAAAAAAAAAAAAAAAAAAAAAAAAAAAAGTGCTGACCCAGATATTTCCAAGTATTTTTATCTCAGTTTGACAGTTTTATTAAAAACTCATGACATCTTAGAAAGAAATAGAGAGGAGCATCTCAAAGAATTTAGGTAAGAAATATCAAAGAGTCAAAAAAGAAAAACAAAAAGCCTTTAGCATTCCACTGACATATCAAAGTTTCAATATTCTGCTGGTACCAATCTACTATAAATGATAGAGAAACATTTCTATAGTTTAACAGTATGCTGAGTCTTTAAAATAATTAGATATTAACGCATCTCTCATTGATATTCTCATCACATGCCAACCCTCCGTCAATAATAATATACTGCATTGTCAAGAGTTTTAATATACTTCTGTATGAAGAATCTATGTAGAATTAAAATCATGTTATTATTTTCTCTAACTACAATGACATAGATATTAATGTAAATTATTTCAATATATTTGTGTGTGTGTACGTATGTATGTATGTATGTGTGTGCATATGTATGTATGTAATGTATGTATGTATGCATGTTTGTATGTATATATATATATATATATATATATATATGTACTTATGTATGTGTGTATGCATGTTTGTGTGTATATATGTATGTATGTATGTGTGTGTATATGTATGTATGCATGTGTGCGCATGTGTATGTATGTATGTATGTAACTAAATATTGATTCTTCTTATTCATTAGAAGCATTAACAAACATTTTGATGTAAATTTGCTGTTGTTTTTATTATGCAATCAGTTTATTTTTTACAGCACTTAATCATAACTGTATTGTAATAATCTTTACATAGACATTTCTAGAATAAAATAAAATAAAATAAAATAAAATAAAATAAAATTAAATGAAAACAAGAAATACATTATCTCCTAGAATAAAAGTATTGATATTTTAGCTTTAGAAATATTGTTGAATAATTTAGTAAAGGAATATTTCTGTTCTGAAATAGTCACCAAGAGAAATTGTAGTCATAAACATTTCTAAGTAGGAAATTTATGTGTTTGCTGGTATGCATTAAGAAACAGTAAGAAGGAACCCTGCTATGTTTCTTAAACTGGGGTTAGATCAAAGAACAGGGTGGCAGAGATAAAACTGTTGGTGACATATAACTACCATATAATGAATAGCAGATGAGAACCTCTTAAAGGAAACTGTAAGCTGAGCTGAAATTTTCCCACCATTTCTACATCCTTTCATATCAATATGGAAAGTAACAAGAAACTTGGTGACTATGTGAAGAAAGCTTAATCTATGTGTATGTATATGTTTCTATACAGCCAAAGTAAGGAATGAAAGCGAGGTCTTGAGATAAAAAGCCAGATATAATCAGTGAAGTCTATCATCTTAAAAGTTATTAGTGATGAAACATTAATAGGTTTTCTCTTGTCAACAGAAACATAAGCTGAAGAAGAAGAAGAAACAAGGGCCGGTAATGCTTTCACTGCTTACTCACTCAAGCAAGCATGAAATTGAAGAGTTAGTAAGTTAGTCCAAGTGAAACAAAGTAGGGATTTTTTATATTTAATTAAGCCAATGTAGAAAGTAAATGATGGATCAAAGTCAGAACAATAAACATTAACGAACATCACACAGATAATTATTTACAAAGAACACAATAAATATTGCTTCAAAGTCAATGTAAATATTATCATAATCTTGGTGGTATCCTTTGCTCTCTGTGTGTGTCTCTGTACACACACACACTAAACATTATATATATAACATACACACACACACACGCACATAAATACATATAACATACACACACATATAATATACATATAACACATACACACACACACACACACTGAGCCAAAAATCGTTAAAACAGACAGAAGAGCTATTCAAATAACAGAAGGTTCAAACATCAGAATAGACTCTTTGGCGTATAAAATGAGTAAAAATGTGTGTGTGTGTGTGTGTGTGTTAGTGGAAGAGAGAGAGAGAGAGAGAGAAATATTATACACATGCTGAGAGGGGTCTCTGCATTAGTGCGTCTGCTTATGTTTTTACTGTAGACATGAAGTCTAGAGATGACTATAAACCTATTAAATGGTTAAGAGAATAAAAGAAAATTAAAGGGATAACAACAATATAGTAGAGTTACTTTATAAAATTCAAGTTATAGACAAGACATTACAAAACAAGGCATTTTCTTTCTGTTGTGGCCTACGATATTACAATAGCCCTGACCTGGTTTACTGAGCAAATTCCCTCACAGTAACATATAAGCCATTAAAGTAAAGAGATTAAAGTTGATATTTTATCCTTTTAACTGAGCAATAATACTTGGTCAGCACAAAATCAATACAACAATACCAGTCACTTGATACTGTTTTGCCTGAATAGTGTTTTAGAAATAATTCACTGACAGTTACAAATTACCTAAATTGTGAAATTTAAGGTAATGAATACTTCTAATTGATAATGTAGCAATCTATGAAGTAAAATTGATTGACTGAGAGGCACAATAAACTGATTTGATAGGTTGTTAGCAATTAAATCAATGAGTCAATAAATTCCGTACAATCACAGAGGCTGTGATGTGTTCATGACAAAAAATAATTGACACTCACTGGTTTAGTTCACTTAACTGCAAATAAATGAAAAACCAGAGTTGTAGTACACTGGTTGTCAATAGAACAATAACCCATAAGTGTTTCAGCTGAAATCAAATCATTTCATGAGCAAACTTCTGTAGCCATAACTAACTTTGGTTCTTAGTTGCACCAAAAAGTCTGCTACTTCAAACAATGAGTTACCCCAAACAAGCCATTAATACTGCTCACCATTACACCTGCACTACTGTGTCTCTACCCTCAATTCTTAAATCTGTCCTGCCACCAAATGCTTTCTTTTTCCCCTTATCTATTCTTACAACTACCTTATCTCTCCAATGCTGCACTGTATGGTACGTACATTTCCTCTAACATGATGCTGCCACTTCACCACATCTTTCTTGAATGGTCTTTCCCTTCTTTCAGACACCATTTCAATCTCTGTGACATTCTACATTCCACCTTGTTCCGTTCCACCTGCTTCCGTTGCACACTCTCACTTCTACTGCAACACCTGATCCTCTATCCAAAGCATTAGCTCTTTGCACATTTAAAAGGACCCAACTCCCACTTCAATATTACCAGCTGTTTCCTCTGTACAATCATAAACGCTACTTAATGCATTAAATGCTGACGTTGAGCCTTGTATATTGGAAAAACCAGTCAGAGATTGGCAGAGCATTTTACAAAGCACCTTTTACATGCTGATGTTACATCACTGGATCACTCTGACCTTGTATGCTCATCAATTTAAGTCTCCTGACCACACCTACCTGCATCCCTTTGTCTACAGTGTTATTTTACACCATGAATCAACCATCTCCTATTTGCACTATGAACAGCTAATCATCCTTTAACACACAATTTGCCCAATTGGGAAAATTGGAATAATCATCTTGTTTCCATATTGTAACATTTCCTCCTCCTGTGACAAAACTGATAAATGTCTTCTTGTGCACTTCATTCTCTCCTTTGTCTCCCCACATCTACACACTCTCACAACATTCTCAAATACACTGCTTTATACACACATACACACTTGCCTACACACAAACATATACAAAATACATTCTTACATCCTAAGTCCCTTGATGGAAAAATGCTCTCCTGGCTGAAAAACATCATTCCATTCTAACCACTTCCACCCTTTTTTTTCTTTTTATTCACTTATCATGTGGTTTTTATCAATAAACATTGTTTCCATATAACTTTTCTTCCGTTCTGTTTTTTTTTCTTGATGATGGCACTATCAGAAATGTTTCTTCCTTACAGTATAAAACCAATTACCTTATGCTCCTGAAATGTTTTAGATATCATTAATAGAATGGCATCCAAAACCAGGGAGGAATTCCCTCAACCATTTAGCATGCCTTGAAAACAAGAATATATTCAAAATAAAACCATCGCACTTTCACATATATAAGAACCATTTGCCTATATTAAGCTGTACCAGTATCTCAACCTGAAGCATTAAATTATTTGCAACATTTCATCATTGCCAACTTGAAGAGCATCAAAGCTCCCTTTGGACTCCCTTAACACTTACATAGATTTCTGACTGTTGGTCAAAAGAACCTGTAACTTGCACAACCACACCCAAGCAGACTGCTTTCACTGACAGGCCAAATATGCTGCGTTTCACTGACAAATCTCAAGCCCTTTGTGAATTAGATTTGTTTGGCAGCATATGAGAAGATTAGAATAAGTAGACTATAATGGAAATCACCAATTTTCAACAGGGAGAAAGACAATTTATTGCAACTCCAGAGTGCAAACAGTATGGTATGAAGAATGTTATTGTAAGCCACTGCATCTGATTCAATCTCCAACCTTCCCAGCCTTGTCCCAGAGGACTACAAACAAGAGAATGAAGTTGATGACATGCAATTCTTCCTGAAATTGTTGACTTTTGATAGATGAATAACGCTAATACAAATAACAATTTTGATTGAATGACCAAGAATGTAAAGAGAAATTGGAGGTGCTAGACTGTATTCTTTGATAAAAATAACACACAAAAAAGAAGAAAAACATTCTTGTTAGTTTATTGACTGGAAATGATAGAAAAACCTAATAGTTAAAATAAATTCTTTGAGAAATATATAAAAAAAAATCTGCTTCATTTTTTAGCCAGAAAATACCATTTTAAGTACGTATTTATAGCATGATAATGATGATGATGATCTGTTAGAAAATTTATTTATCTATCAATAAACACCCCCATTTTTTCTGTTTTTAAGATAATTCCCGTGGAAACATTTCTGATAGACCTCATAATAACAATAATTGCTATAAAATCAGCTAAATATCTTAAGTAATTCTACCTTTCAATTTAAATCTTATTTATAAGTCCTATATACATTATCATCAGAATATTCTCCCAAGTTGCCAAGAATATTATTACAAGAAAGCAATTAAACAGAAGATTAGTGAAGTTATTTG